>NC_066891.1:19965527-20068052 GCF_022985175.1 Labeo rohita | reverse complement strand
ACAAATAGAGCACAGATTAAAAAAATAGAGCACAGATAAAAAAAATAGAGCACAGATAAAACAAATAGAGCACAGATAAAAAAATAGAGCACAGATAAAACAAATAGAGCACAGATAAAAAAATAGAGCACAGATAAAACAAATAGAGCACAGATAAAACAAATAGAGCACAGATAAAAAAAAAAAATAGAGCACAGATAAAACAAATAGAGCACAGATTAAAAAAATAGAGCACAGATAAAAAATAGAGCACAGAGCACAGATAAAAAATAGAGCACAGATAAAACAAATAGAGCACAGATAAAAAACAGAGCACAGATAAAAAATAGAGCACAGATTAAAAAAAAAACAAATAGAGCACAGATAAAACAAATAGAGCACAGATAAAAAATAGAGCACAGAGAAAACAAATAGAGCACAGATAAAACAAATAGAGCACAGATAAAAAACAGCACAGATAAAAAAAAAATAGAGCACAAATAATAAATAGAGCACAGATTAAAAAAAAGAGCAAAAATGTAAAAAAATGCACAGATAAAACAAATAGAGCACAAATACAAACAATAGAGCACAGTTTAAAAAATACAGACATAAAACACAGAGCACAAATGAAAAAAATAGAGCACAGATTTAAAAAAAAAAAAAAAATAGAGCACAGATTTAAAAAAAAAAAAAAGAGCACCGGAAAAAAAAAATTGAGCATAGATTAAAAAAACGGTGCTCGTATTTAAAAAAAAAAAATTAAAATTGAATATTTATTAAAAATATAATTTTTAGAAAACGTTGTTGTTGTTGTGTGTCTGATTTCTGAATTCCATCATTCCTAAGAACAAATACCAAGCTTGTGTATAAGGCCAGACTTGCATTATATAATACGTTTGCTGAATGTTTATTCTCAGTGTACATACATATAATCAAAATACAACAAAACCTGCCATTACAGTCATTTCTCTCCACTTTGTTGCTTATGGTATGACTTAAATATCATATATTGATCATTTATTTGACCACTGATTAATAAAAAAACAATATGCAAACTAAGATAATCTAGGTTTATTAGAAATGTCCAGCATAAAGAGACACATGAATCATGTGTAAACAGCACTTTAATAGGATAAAAACGTTCAGATGTTTTAAAAAGCACACAGTATGTGGTGAGGGCATCAATCAGCAAATGTGAACTGGTTTGTTCCTTTATTTCACGGGTTATTGGTACTGCTGACCAGCCTGTGTGGAAGTGGATCCTGTTGAAAATATAGCTGCAAGCAGCAATTAGGGGCCAAGCACAACAGATGCTAAATGAGGAGCTAAGCATGGCATAGAGCATCAGAAAAACTTCAACAATAAGTAGCTGAAGCCATTTTAGTCAAAATAGCTGAAAAATCAAACCTCTAGTAATATGATTTAATGGAATATCACTTTTGACCAATAGGTAGCACTGTTATCAAATTAATGTGGTGTGTGTCCTGTTTGAGGTGACAATAGCAAACAGAAAGTTAAGTTTGAACATTATTCAAAATGGCGGACAGGAAATTTGGCCAATTTTGGCATAATTGGTTTCGAAATTCTTGGCATGACCCAAAGAATATATTGAGATCACTATCATTAAAATAGGCCAATAAATTAAATTAATTCCCTGCCCCCAAACTTTTTGAGTACTGTTAAGGCATGGTACCAAAGACATATAGCGAGTTTCTTAACGATACACCAATGCGTTCTTAAAAATTATCATTTTACGACAAAATTCAAAATGGCTGACATAGGAAAACTGGGTATGGTTCGAAATGGTACGCTCCTCCAAATCTAAAGAGACCAGTTGTGTGATTTTTGGTCAAACCATTCAGAAGTTATAAGCAAAAATAGCCATTTTTCATATCTCCTGACCACTAGGTGACACTGCACCGAAACTGTGCAGGTAGCCTTGGGTCATGGATGTTATAACACACACCAAGTTTGGTCTCAATATGCCAAACTGTTGCGTAGATACAGCCTCACATCCATTTTTGTGTGCTTTTCATCAAATTTGTTTACGCGTTATTCGAGAACGGTTTGACTAATCAACTTGAATTCCATAACTTTTTGCCAGCATGGTCTGAAGATGATCTGAGCCAATTTTGGTGAAAATCAGACAAACCATCTAGGACGAGTTTGGAAAAAACTGCGAAAAACTAAACCTTACAATTTTTACATTTTGGTGTTCATTCGACTCGGCATGAGCCAAGGGAAAAAAAGGAATTTTCCAGACCTTAAGACTTTTCTTCAGGTTCACCTTGGCTACTATTCATTTCTGGAGGAAGACACTCAGTGAGGAATAAGCCTTATATTTACCTCAGAAGAAGAACACGATGCGACACGGCTTGATCCAGTGGAGGAGATCATTTACATGAGTAAGTCTTTTTTATTAGCCTACTTGCTTAGTGTTACTGTGACATAATTTGTACATATTTTACTAGTTAGACTTTTTACAAACTATAATTCCTGACTACATGTATAATCAAGTGAAACATTAAGTATGTTTCATTTCATTGCATCTAAATGTCCCACAACGTTTTTTTAATGTTATATAAAATAGGAAACAACGTGATATAAAAATAATAGTCTTTACACTGTAACACTGAATGAATGACACTAAGTCTGTATCACAAATATATGTAGATGTTTGTGACGTGCTAAACAATAATTCGTTTCTCAGATATAAAATGTTCTTTTAATGATAGTACAAAGCATGCATATATATACAAATTTTACAGATGCTCCTGATATTAACATGAATTTTGTTTTGGCTTTGTTGTTGTTGTTTTTTAGTGATCTGATACCTGCACCACAGATGAATCCTGCTGACTTTCATCACCAACATCAGATGTTCAACTACACTGATATTCTATGGTAAAACAAGCTCCTTGACTACTGATGATGGGTTTTACAAGCACTTAAATATTAAAGTGCTGCTATTATGCCATTTTTAAGGTTGCTAATATTGTTTTATGAGTCTCCTAAAACAGGTTTACATGTATGCAAGGTCAAAAAACACTTTAGTTTTCTCCAAAAATAGATTTAATCTTACCTCATTTCTAACTGATTTGTAAACGACTCAGAATCAGTCTCTCTAAACCCCTCTTTTCCGTGAGCCCTGACTGCAGTGATTGGTCAGATGGCGCAGTCCTTTATGATTGGTCTACCACATACAGCGTGTGTTGGAAAACGATACACCCATTGCCATAACTGAATGACAGCCCTGGAGACTTGTCAACACATAGAAAAGATGGCATTGATTTTACCATAACAATTTGAGCTGAAGTTTGACGATGAAACGGTTGAAGTGGCTGATTGACAAGTTAGCACGGACTACCTTGGAAAGTGTTCATAATTTGCTTATGTAAGTGAACTGGGCACACCTCTTTTTTGTAAACTTTAATGTTGTATGCATTAAGTGGCTTTCACACCGAACGCAAAAAGCGCTCTTGCCCTTCAGAGCACAGCGGCAAATTTCAACTCATTTGAACATGCGCTTTGGTCGACGCAGAAACAAGCCGTTCTCACGTGGCACAAACAATTAAAAAAGGAATGGGTTTCATAACGCAGCGCTTTCCACATTCGGTGTGAAAGCCGCTTCGTGCGCCAACCTTTATCATTACTCCAAACTAATGAGTCAAACTGCATCAATCACAAATTTTTAGACTACAGTGGGTCCATAGCTGAACAACAGAACTACAGAAGCGTGAGTTAGCCGGTTAGCAAAACATGTGGAGGGTTGTTACACAAAATAACACCGTGGGTGGACATTATGCAAATGTGTTACTTCGTGACATATGTGACCCTGGACCACAAAACCAGTCTTAAGTCGCTGGGGTATATTTGTAGCAATAGCCAAAAATACATTGTATGGGTCAAAATTATTTATTTTTCTTTTATGGCAAAAATCATTAGGAAATTAAGTAAAGATCATATTCCATTAAGATATTTTGTAAAATTCCTACTGTAAATGTATGAAAACTTAATTTTTGATTAGTAATATGCATTGTTAAGAACATTATTTGAAGAACTTTAAATTTCTCAATATTTTGATTTTTTTGCACCCTCAGATTCCAGATTTTTAAATAGTTGTATCTCGGCCAAATATTGTCCTAACAAACTATACATCAATGAAAAGCTTATTTATTTAGCTTTCATATGATGTATAAATCTCAATTTTGAAAAAATGACCCTTACGACTGGTTTTGTGATCCAGGGTCACATATAGCCATAACAGAATAAGATTCGAATTCCTGACGACTCGTTCAGACAATTGTGAGCAGACTCTTTTTTTTTTTGATAGACAATAACTATTGTGCACTAAAGCAGCTCCTCCGCGCTAAAGCAGCTCCTCAACTTATACCTCAAATTTGCAACAGTGATAATGATTTAATAGTTAATCCAACTGAAATTAATAATATTTTTAAGAACTACTTTTTAAATTTGTATACTTCTGAAAGCCCTGAATCCAACTCTAAAATGTTGGAATTTTTAGACAGTATAGATAAACCCACCCTGAATTCTGTGCATAAAACCTGTTTGGAGAAACCTGTACAAAAAGAAGAAATTTTCAAGTGCAATTACATCTATGCAAAACAAAAAAACTCCTGGCCCTGATGGCTACCCAGTAGACTTTTTAAAAAAAATTCCAGATAAATTAGCCCCTATTCTTCTTGATATGTTTGAGGATTCTTTGGAAAAGGGTAGCTTGCCACAAACCTTAATGTAGCGAACATTATTCTTTTGTTAAAACCTGATAAGGATCCCTTGAAATGTAATTCCTACACTGTAAAAAATAAAAAACACAATTTGTTGAGTCAGCTTAAAATAATTTGTTACCCTGCTGCCTTAAAATTTTAAGTTCAGTCAACTAAAATAAGTTTAGTCAACTTAAAATGTTAAGTTGTACTAAGTAACAACTTAGATATTTGTGTTTGCTAAACTTAACAGATGGGTAAGTAACCCAGCTGCCTTAAAAATGTTAAGTTGATTCAACTCAAATATCTAAGTTGTCACTTAGTATAATTTAACATTTCAAGTTGAATAAACTTTTTTTGAGTTGACTGAACTTAAAATTTTAAGGCAGCCAGGTTACAAATAATTTTAAGTTGACTCAACAAATTGTTTTTACAGTGTACAGACCAATCTCTCTCCTAAATTCTGACATTAAAATCTTGGCAAAAGTCCTTGCTTTACGTTTAGATACAGTTATAGAGAATTTGATTTCAAAAGACCAAACAGGTTTTGTCAGTGGTCGTCATTCTTTTAGTAATATCCGGAGATTGCTAGGGGTAATCCACTCATCTAAACTGTCTCAGGACCCTGTCCCTCAGGTAGTCGTTTCATTAGACGCTGAAAAAGCGTTCGACAGGGTGGAATGGAAATACTTATTTTCTGTGTTGGAAAGATTTGGCTTTGGAACACATTTTCTTTCACTGATTAAGTTATTATACTTTTCCCCTAAACCATCGGTAATTACAAATAGAGTGCGTTCAGAGTATTTTCCCCTATCAAGGGGTACAAGACAAGGATGTCCTCTTAGCCCCTTACTTTTTACTTTAGCCATCGAGCCCCTATCAATAGCATTAAGATGCTCACAGCATTTTACTGGCATTAATAGTTGGGGCATAGAACATAGAGTATCCTTATATGCCAATGATATGCTGTTGTACCTTTCAGATCCGGTTATAAGTATTCCACAGGTAGTTAGGATATTGAAACAATTTGGCACTTTCTCAGGTTATAAATTACATTTTTCAAAAAGTATTTGTTTTCCAATAAACAATAACACTCTCTATATTTCAAATAGTGATATACCTTTTTAGTTGTCTTTATCAGCTTTTAAATATTTAGGGATAAATATCACACTGGGATTCCTTAACCTTTACGAAAAGAACATTGCTCTTTTAATTGACAAGTTAAAACTAAACCTCAAAAAATGGAATTTGCTGTTTCTATCACTTGCAGGTAGAATTAATTGTGTAAAAATGAACATTTTACCAAGGTTCTTATACTTGTTTCAATGTATCCCAGTTTTTCTACCCAAATCCTTTTTTCAGAATTTAGACAGACTTATCTCATCATTTATATGGGGCGGAAAGGCACCAAGGATTCGGAAGGAGTTTCTTCAAAGACAAAAATCTCAAGGTGGTTTAGCACTTCCTAATTTCAGATATTATTATTGGGCTGCAAATATCTCAAAAGTACTTTATTGGCTTCAGAACTCCAAAGATGTCTGGTGTATTTCAGAGGCAAATTCTTGTAGTCATCATCCCTTCCAGCTCTAGCCCTGTCTAAACTGCCCCTTTGTATTTCAGCGTACACTCAATGTCCAGTTGTAGTAAATACCCTTAAGATTTGGTTTCAATTTAGACAATGTTTTGGTTTTAAAGACTTCTCCATAGCCAGCCCTATATGCAAGAATCACCTATTCCTTCCAACTCAACTGGACTCTGAGTCTTCAGTCAGTGGCAAAAGTTGGGTCTCGCCAAATTTAGTGATCTGTTCATTGAGGACGTTTTTGCCCCATTTTCAACTCTCTCTTCAAAATATAATCTGCCAAAAGCACACTTGTTTAGATATTTTCAAGTACATCATCTAATCCAAAAGCATTGTTCCACATATCCCTCGACTCCTCCTAGTACAGGATTGGATAAAGTTTTAAATATTCCCTTACATTTGAAGGGAGTAATTTCTAATATATATAACACTTTAATGTCAATTAAAAATATTAATCTAGACAAAATCCATGCAGAATGGTCAAAGGATTTAGGAGTGGATATATCAGAGGAAATCTGGAACAATGCATTACTTAAGGTGAATGGTACAACCTCTTGTACTCGCTTAAGTTTAATTCAGTTCAAGGTGCTCCACAGACTTCATTATAGTAAGGTTAGACTATCCAAGATATACACAAATGTTGCTGACACATGTGAGAGATGTCATTCTATATTATATTAAGGCATATATTAAGGATATTAGGCCTAGTTTTGAAATGGCTGTTTTTGGAGTACCTGAGCAAGGTACAGTAATGTCCAGAAATTGTCAAGACGCTTGTGCTTTCGCGTGTCTGCTGGCTAAGAGAAGAATATTACTTGATTGTAAATCAAGTAAACCACCTTTAGTTTCACTCTGGCTTAGTGATGTGATGCTGTTTTTGAAATTGGAAAAGATCAAATATTCTCTTAGAGGATCAACTAAACATTTTTATTTAGTATGGTCTCCATTGTTGTCATATTCTCTCCCCCCCAAACTAAAACTAAAATTAACAGTGTAACTAAAAAGGCCTGTGCGCACTGTAATGGTTAACACATTCAGACATAATGGGCTAACAATGAACAATTATGTCAAGTATTTCCTCATTGTTTGTAACATCATAACTTTGTGATTTTGTTCTCTATTTTGGAATTAGTTCTTATTTATTAAGAGTACTTCCCTATTTTTTTTTTTTTTGGTATGTCTGTGTGTTCTTCGGGGTGGGTTGTGGGAAAGGGGGAAAAATTGTAAAAATTGAAAGGAGCCTTGTAATCTTTGTATGTAATATGCCACTTTGTTTTTCCTTCAATAAAAAAAAAACAAAACAAAAAAAAGAACTTCATTTTTTTTTTTTATCTAAGAGCTAACGCCACGGATATTCCAGGTTATGAATTTGAGTTGCATGATGAGCTAATATTTCTATACTGACAAGTGTGTATGTGTGTGTGCCAAACATCAAATACAGAACAGTAAAACATAATAACACTAGACAAACCTAAACATTTACAACAAGACAAAAAACAACACAGAGTTTGAAAAACAAAACATAGGTGACA
Organism: Labeo rohita; assembly: GCF_022985175.1. Classification (NCBI taxonomy): domain Eukaryota; kingdom Metazoa; phylum Chordata; class Actinopteri; order Cypriniformes; family Cyprinidae; genus Labeo; species Labeo rohita. Next base: position 20,060,229 of record NC_066891.1, on the reverse strand, counting down.
GAGGTGCATACTTATATAGTATAGCGAGACGTAGGTGCATTATATTATAGATGTAAGGGGGGGCTGGGGGTAAAAAGGGCGATATATTATGGCTGGGATGATATTGTTGAAGGGAGGGTGCTAATAGAGCCGTGGGGTAATGTCCTTGTCTTGAATATCTGTCCATCAATGTATAATTTGTCCACTATGAGTACTGCTCTTCATCTATTGATGATTTCTTGTGGAAACTGGTCGAAACTAGTCTTTGTGTGTTTTGCGTAATCATTGGTATCATGCAGGAGTGACTTCTGTATATAATATAAACAATAACTTCTGTCTTTCGTACAGCAGTAGCAGACAGAGTTTCTTGACTGATACAACCATCACGTTATGATGACCAAATTAATTTTTCTAGCTGGTAAGTGATTGTTGATCTTACAGAATGAATTTTAAGAGGTTGATGGCCTTGGAGTGTTTTATATGGTAACATTTTTTTTTGTCTTTCAGGCTTTTCCCTGGCATTGTGTCACTTTGGTATTTTTTGTTTAATTTGTTGTTTCATTTTCTAATAATAATAATATGCATTACTAATAATAACATTTATCATAATTAATAAATTTATATAGTATTAAATTATACTGTATTATATTATATTATATCTATTTCAGGATGGGCCTCCCAACTCACATGCTATTTCACAAACTGGTCTCAGTACAGACCTGACGGTGGCAAGTACCTTCCAAAAAATGTGGATCCACATCTGTGCACTCACCTAAATTATGCTTTTTCCATCATTAATAATGCGAATGAGTTGTCCACCTTTGAATGGAATGATGAAACTTTGTATGAGTCTTTCAACGGACTAAAGAAAAAGTATGTAAAATCTGATGTTTTGTTTGTGAATGCATTTGTTAATAAAATAAAATGCATTATGTAGTTTGAATTGTGATAATTTGTCAAAGAGCATTACAGCAAATGATTCAAATATTTGACTCGACAGAAATCCCAACTTGAAAACTCTCTTGGCTGTCGGAGGATGGAACTTTGGCACAGCTCAGTAAGAATCCTGCTCAATTTTGAAAATGTGAATTTTGAAGGATGTTTGTTATAAATAACTGTTTATTTCCTCTTTATGAAACTTCTCACCATGACTTAAGGTTTACTACCATGGTGTCCACGTCAGAAAACAGGAAGACGTTTATTCAGTCCTCCATTAGATTTCTAAGGAAATATGGCTTTGATGGTCTGGATCTGGACTGGGAGTATCCGGGTTCCCGTGGAAGTCCTCCAGAAGACAAGCAAAGGTTCACACTGCTCTGCAAGGTACTGCAGTATTTACAGATTATTTACACAATCGATTTTAAAATCCAATAAAACATATATAGATCTTAATCCTGTGCAAACATGTGACTGTAACAGGAGCTCTTGGAAGCTTACGAGGCAGAAAGTGTTGCCACTGGATGCCCCAGACTCATGCTTACTGCTGCAGTGGCTGCTGGGAAAGGAACCATTGATGCTGGTTATGAAATTGCAGAAGTTGCCAAGTATGTCTTCTGAAGAGTTTTTGTTCACTTGTGAATCAAATGAATATGTAGTCTGGTCACGACCCACACAATCAGCCTCATTATTTGCTTGAGTCTGAACTGATGACTACAAACTTGTGTTTACCTCCTTTCTGGTAATTCAGGTATTTGGACTTCATTAATGTGATGACCTATGACTTCCATGGCTCATGGGAAAGTGTCACCGGGCACAACAGTCCTCTGTACCGTGGCTCTGAAGACACAGGAGATCTCATCTACTTCAATACTGTAAGAAGACCTTATTTCCTACTGTACTCTTAACTTCTGAAAAACATCATGCATATCATATAAATGACTGTGAATCATTCTGTGAGTCACTGCACATAACAAGAAGCTGGAAACATACAGGAAATAAGTGATTGTTCATGACAATGCAGGATTTTGCAATGAGATACTGGAGAGATCAGGGCGCTCCTGTGGAGAAGTTGAGGATGGGGTTTGCAACATACGGAAGAACATTTCACCTGTCATCTGCAGCCAGTGGAGTTGGATCTTCAGCTAGTGGTCCTGGACCAGCTGGTACATACACCAGAGAGGCCGGATTCTGGTCGTATTATGAGGTCTTACCGCAACCTAAACACATGCACTTACATTATAGTGTTATTCATTGTGCAAAATAAAATCAGAAGAGTTACAGACCAAAATTCTCCCATCAGGTCTGTACTTTCCTTCAAGGAACCACAGTGCAATGGATTGATGATCAGAAAGTTCCTTATGCAACAAAGGGACAGGACTGGGTGGGATTTGACAACAAGGAAAGCTTTCAGACTAAAGTAAATATGTCATATAGGTTTAAAAATATGTAAAATGTAATGCAGTTCTTATGCTCGAAATAACTAGATCTGGTCTGTTTCAGGTGAACTATCTGAAGGAGAACAAGTTTGGAGGAGCTTTTGTCTGGGCTCTGGATCTTGATGACTTTACAGGACAGTTCTGCGGGCAGGACAAATACCCTCTCATTGGACATCTCCGTACACTTCTTAATATCGGTACCTTTATATCTTAATTATACTTAGTATCTCTTAATTTCGACTTTTGGTTTCATAACTGACTTAATATGCCATTAATTTTTCTTAATTCATCATTTTGACCTTTTATGCCATAATTTTTTTCTTAAGTGGCAAAAATGGGCTTCCATATATCTGATACATCATTATAATTAATTACAACTGTCATTTTAAGTACAATGATAATGTAAAGAATAGATCATCTACAGTCAGTTCTGCATTAGCCTGTCAGATTTTGCGATAGTGACTGGTACAATATCACACTTATTACATAAATATGTGTATATAAAGTAATGATTTGAGTTGAAATTCGTTCATAATTGTCCATATCCTGTACATGAACCTAAAGCTTCTGCTAAGAAACAATAGTCCACTACAGTTGCATTTGTATGAAACGAGACAGAGTGAGTTTAATGTATGAGATGTGAAAGTATCACTGGTTTCAGTCAGTGTTGCCAAAGCTGAATATTAGGAAATATTAGACAGCTGGATGCCATGACTGACCAATCCGAATCAGGTATTCCAGAGAGCAGTGTAATAAACTAGATTAGCAACTACAAACCAAGATAAATGATCAAATTTAAATTTCCTCCTCCAGATATTCCACCTGTCCCTCCAAATACAACACATGAGCCTGGTAAGACCACAACTACAGCGTCCCATCCTGCTCCCCCAGAGTTTTGTGTAGGCAAAACAGACGGGTTATACCCAAACCCAGATGACCGGACGACCTTCATTCAGTGTTCTCATGGCAAGCCCTATTTACAGCATTGTGTTGATGGGACGGTCTACAATCCTGACTGCTTTTGCTGTGACTGGCCTAAGAAATAATCAACGCTTCACTCCTGAAAAGAAAACGTGTGGAATTTTGGCAGTATTTTTTACTGTTTGGGGCCAGTGGTGCAAATGTTTCACACTTTATCTTTACGAACTGTTTTCATTTCTTTAAATTTAATAGACAGCCAATGATTTAATACTACTTTCTTAAAATAATATGCTACATTTTGTTTGGTCTTAGAAAGGAGCACAATAAAACTAACCTGATTAAGCATTAATTGTCTGCAAATTTCTAAACATATTTTTAGGTACGATTTCAATGTTTGAATATTTATTAGAAAAAAAAACAAGAACACCCATCTATGTTTATATTAAAACAATTTATTAATTTAAACTTGAAATGAAAAATTTATTTAACCTTGAAATTTCAAAATTATTAATGCAAAACATTCACAGTAATTTTCAGTCTCAGAACAGACCATTTCAGTGTAAAAACAATTACTGAGGATTCAAAGTAACATTCAAACAACCAATGACAACCAATGAGGTAAATGGTTAATGAACCCAGACATAATCAGTCATAATAAATCACTTCAGTCTAAGGCTTATCTATTAGCCCATAATGCAAGCTTTGAAAATGTAACGGCGCTAACCTAAACCTTCATAAAATCTAAACAAATTGAAACAAGGTAAATCCAAAACAAGCATTTGATAGGCTGTTTGAGATGAATCTCTCAGAAGGTTAGTCCAAAGCAGCATGTTTGACAATGTGATGTTAGAAATATTAACCAGCGTTAACTAGCTCAAGACCTCTGCACTCACAAATACTTTGAAACACAATAAGTGAGTTAAAACTTCTGGAAATTTGTCTTGAAAGCCATTCATCACTCAATAATGATCAATTCTGATTCATTCACATAGCTAGCTTGTCTTTTTCCGTGTACAGTTTCTAAGGAGCTCAGGTGAATTGTAACTATGCTGTGCTTAAGGGTGTGTTTTTGGTCATGGTCAGGGTTGCTTTGTCATTCAGCCAACAAACTTAGTAATTCTGCTGGACTAACTGCCAAATACAACAGCAAAAACCATTACTTTTAAGTCAGGGTGATACTACAGTTTAAATAGAAATACAAGTACAGTTGAAGTCAAAAGTTTACATGCATACAAAATGCATGTTATTTTTTATTCAGTATTGACCTGAAAAACATATTTCACATAAAAGACGTTTACACACAGTCCATAAGAGAAAATAATAGTTGAATTTATAAAAATGACCCTGTTCAAAAGTTTACATACACTAGATTCTTAATACTATGTTGTTACCTGAATGATCCACAGCTGTGTTTTTTGGTTTAGTGATAGTTGTTCATGAGTCTTTTGTTTATCCTGAACAGTTAAAACTGCCCACTGTTCTTCAGAAAAATCCATAAACAAATTCTTTGGTTTTTCAACAGTTTCATCAGTGAGCGTTGAACCTTCTGTAATAGTTGCATGAGTCCCTCAGTTGTTCTCAGTGTGAAAAGATGGATCTCCAAATCATACAGTCATTGTTGGAAAGGGTTCAAATACACAAAAATACTAAAAAAACCAAAGAATTTGTGGGACCTGAAGGGTTTTTCTGAAGAACATGAAAAGAAACTTGTAAACTTTTGACTTTAACTGTATGTAATGTGAGATTTTGCTTGTATACATGCTGTCAACACCTGACAACCAACGTTTGTGTTTAAACTCTGCTCGGTATCAAATGCAAGAAAGGATCTTCATGACTGAAATGTTTCACAACCTTCAATTCTCCATTGTGGTTCTTTTAAAGCTACATTCATTTTATTCACATTTTCATTTCGTACCTGCTAAAACAAAGCTCCCTGAACTTAGTTTCGAAAACCTCAGTGTCTCGAGATCAGTGTAAGTAACGTCCCACCATTTACAGCTCATGCTGGCTACTGTGAGGTGGCGGCAACTTCCTGATGTCGTTATTCTGGATGAGCTGGAAGTAGAACAGCACGATCTCTTCATAGTTCTGAATGGAGATTCTCTCATTCACACCATGGAATCTAAAGGAAGAACATGAGTGTTTAAGCATAAACACAAGCATGAGTACAAAGAGCGTTTCTTCTGTCTTACCTCTGAGGATCACCTGGTTTGAACCATGATGGAGCAAAGCGGTATGTATCTTGCGTGATGTCCTTGTAGTGACGGCTGTCAGTGTTGCCAACACAGATACCTGAGTGGAAATCATACAACAGCTTGAAGTAGCTCTTCACAAGTCAATGATGTGCATAAGAGGCGCTTCAGCAGAAATGCATCACTTGGCGTACCAGGGGCTACTGTGAGCTGAGGAAACATGCTTTGCACTGTTTTCTTTATGATCTGGAAGCCAAACGCCTGCTCATCATAGGAGCTGATGGGCAGCGGGTCGAATCCACTGACCAGCTCTACTTTCACACGCTCATCTGATACAGTTGATTCGACCAACTCCAGAACCTGAAAGAAGACATGAGATCAAACTATAAAACGGTTCAGAAACACTGTAGTTACAAACACTAGACTTTCATTTTTTAAATTATCTTCATTCATGTTCGACGGAAGAAAGTACGTCATACAGGTTCAGGATAACATAAGGGTGAGTAAATGATGGAACTATTTTAATTTTTGGGTGAAGTACCTTTTTAGAGTTAATCATTTTTTTAATCAGAGTGATTCATGAAAAAACAAATTTGGTGTGAAGAGGGTATGAAGAGCAAAAGTTAATAGATAAGCTATCAGAAGTATAGGCTGAACTGAATGAGTCATTGTTGTGGCTACAGCGTGATCTCTCACCTCCTGCAGCGTTTGGGCTGAGTGGATACGCAAATTGACAAAAGCTTCAGCGTATGATGGGATTACGTTAATCTGTCAGAGAAAGAGAAATAATCAGATCTCCATTCATGCTACTTTGTGGACTACAACAAAAAAGAGAGGCCCACCTTTACACCCGAGTTAAACATTGTGACGGCAGTCGTGGTCCTCACAAAAGCATTCGTGTCAGGTTTTCTCTCCATCACCCTGCATGTGAAAATTAAACCATGAGTGAGTGGAAGTAAGTCATTTTCTGTGAATGTGCGAGACTTCTGGCTCATTAGCTGCCATAAGGAAATAAGAAGAATAACAAAGTCCAGTAAATCGTAAAACTGTTTGCACTACAAACCAGTGTGTGTTCATAATTAAGATTATATATTAAAATAATATGGTAAGACACCAATGCGCAACATCAAGCAGCAAAATGAGCCATTTGTACAGCTAAAAATAGCTAAAGGCAAATGACACCAGAAGCCTGACCCAGTCGTCTTCAGTGTCACATGATCCTTCAGAAATCATCCTTCAGAAAAATCTGAATTATTATTATCAATGTTAAAAACTTGCTGCTTATTTTTGTGAAAGCCATGATGCAGTTTTTCAGTATTCTTTGATGAACAGAAAGAACATTTACATTAAATAAAAATATTTTGCAACATTATGAAACATCTTTACAGCCACTTTTGATCAATTTATTGAGTCCTTGCTGAATAAAATTAACAACTTTTTTATGGAAAAGCAGGATGGGATGTGATGACCAGGGCTGTCACGATTCCTAGATTCAATTCGAGTACTTGATCTTGATTTTAAAAAATCCTTGACTACAATTTGCTTAAGTCGAATAACCAGCCAAACACTGGAAGCGGCGCATTCCACGGACGAGAATCCATGACACGCATTATTTCGATCGTTCTCCAAGGCTGCATGATATATATTCCATTTAAGAATTATAATAAAGCATAATACGATTGTAAATTAACAAACGCTACGATTCAATCATCTGGAAATGCAACGTGCGCCATTTCATCCGATTTGTAAGGCAAATCATTTATAAACCTAAGCAAACACAGGAGGATATGTACTAACTGTTCATCGTGATTTCCCTCACTCTGTTTAAATATTAATTATTAAGTGGACATCTGAATTAAATGTTTAGTCAATATTAAACAAGGATTAGATCAAGCTGTACAGTGTAAAAACAATCGTCAGGACTTTGGCGCCCTCTGCAGTCATTTGATATAATGCATAATGTACATCGGTTCTATTGTTTATAATTAGTGCAGACTATAATTAGTCAAACGATTAATCGCATCAAAAAAAAATTATTTACATAATATATGTGTGCATACTGTGTATATTTATTATGTATATATGAATAAAACATTTTATATTTAAGAAGAATGTTATGTTAATATATCAAAAATATTATGAATATAAATGTATACATGTAAACACATGTAAATATTTTCAAAATACATACTGTATGTGTGTATATTTATATATACATAAATATACACAGTATGCACAAATTTATTACGTAAACAAAAACCTTTATTTTTGATGCGATTAATTGTTTGACAGCACTATTTATAATACATTACTGATACTCTATTATATGTGCATTTTAGATCATTTTAAAGGCTATTGTTTGCTTAGGGTTATTTTTATTACAAAAAAATAATTATTATAGCTATCTGATTACTCGAATAATCGTCAGAATAATCGACCGATGACTCGATTACCAAAATAATCGTTAGTGACAGCCCTAGTGATGACAATCATTGGAAGGAAAAAATACATAAATAAATAACCCATAAATATTATACTTTGAAATGACATTAGTTACCATAGCGAGCATTAAGGTAACCAATATAAACTACCTGCTGAGTAGCGGAGAGAAGAGCCACAGATTAGACATGATGAATCTGAGAGGAAAACCAAACTACAAAAGACAATAAAAGACATGGTTATCACGTATACATAAAGCAGGTTAGTATTTAATAAAATGTGGCCTGTAAAATCCTCAGCTTGTCATGTTTTACCTTATGGGCCAGGTGTTCAAACGTGCCACGCTCAGGCCCGTAACCAAATAGTCTGGGCATCGGATTTTCCTCCAATCTGGGAAAAGATATTACCAAGTACAATATAGTTAAAAACAATTTAGCTCAATCTAATACTGCTGTAATGCAGCTGCTTTGAAAATAACTTGAATCCCATTTTCCAATAATAAAAGGGCTTAGGGGTTTCCACTTGCCTTTTGACAGCTGACGCCAAGATGCCAATTGTGCTTTCTCTGGGCGGCATGGATGAATGTCCCGGAGCTCTGCTGACACTTAGCTTTACTGTTGCTTGACCTTTCTCACTGATACCTATTCTACAAAACACACACACACGGCAAATATAACACACTAATTCAATTACTAAATGACTCTGCTAAGAGGAATGTTCATAATAACAGTCTCACAGGGCAGCAGGTCCATCCAAGCCACTTATGACACCATCCAGCACTGCCAGGCCTTCATCTAAAACATACTGGAGCTTCACCCCACGACTCTTCAGGAGCTTCACGATATTGACTGCCCCATGTAAACCATTCACCTAACAAAACCATATAAATAAGTGCATTGAAAGAAGCATTCCAAACTACGCAATTCACTAGAGACCGACCTCCTCGTCGTGACCCAAACCTATGTAGAAAGTCCTCCGAGGGGTGTAATCTCGTTCCAGCAGGTATTCCAACGCCTGAAGGATACCCTTTCAAAACACACACCATTACAGTTATCATCAGGTTGGACTGAACAGATGAGCGATTGTTTCAGTGAAAAACGATGCAGTGCTGATTCACTGTACCATCACAGACTGTTTATTGTCAATGGTTCCTCGTCCATAAATGAAGCCATTGAGCTCCTGTGCAGAGAAAGGAGGAACTTCCCATCCATCCGCCTCGTCGGCCGGCACAACATCAATGTGTGCCAGCAGCATGTACGGCTCCAGATTAGGCTCGCTACCTGGTACCGTGAAAAGGTGACTGTAGTTTGCCACCATCTCATGTTGGACCAAGCTGGATGAGAAGATCTTTGGAAAGACTGAGAAGGAAAAACGAATTCCTAAATAACACTTAATACAATATATAATTATTATTAAAGGGCAAGTACCAGATTTAGCCTAAATTATACTTGTCAAATGTTGTCCCGTGTAAAATGTTTGTAAAAAAATTTTCATGCTGCTGAAAAGGTCCACATTATGTGTACAATGTTTTGGAATTGGGAAGGCCAAGTCGTAACAAAATATATGACACAGCTAATTATGTTTTTGGTAATTAAAATTAGTTCCCAATTACAATATTTTCGTCGTGACTGAAAAGATAATGGGGCAGTAACATTAATCTTGCTTTGACAGCAGTGTTGTGTCTCACCTTTCCTCAGCAGCCCGTCAAACTCGCGCAGTGCGCTCCGGTTCACATTTGTCTCAGTGAATGACACAGTGGGAATCTGAATAGCCGCTATGAGAAACGAAAACAAGACAATTACAAAATGTATATTATCTACAGCAGCAATATACGCATGTTGACAGCACATTTTTTATCTCCGTTAACGGTAACTGTATTTTTTTTTTTTTTTATCCAAGAAAAAGATTGAACATTACAAAAATATTAACAAGTAAATCGAGATATAAAATACAGAATATTAAAGGAATCTTAAACTAAACAGAGTTCTAAAGGGAGAGACAAATATAAATTAAAATAAAAAAAAATAAACAAATAAAAAAAAAAAAAAAATATATATATATATATATATATATGAACATAAAATAAAACAAAAACCATTGAAACAACTAAACAATAGTTAACATTTTCTTCCTTTTTCCTTAGGACATATTCAACAGTTGCAGCGGGGGAGCTATATCAGAAAATAATTTCTCCATGAAATCTAACAATATGACATTCTTTTTATTATTAATTTGCATTAGAGACTTTTTCAAAATCTCCATTTCTGATAAAAATAAATTACACTTTGGTATGCATTTCGCAAATTTCTGTTTATGAATATAATATTTACCTTGTAAAATGCAAAAGTTAACAACATAATCATTTTACTTTTGTGTGAATAAGTACAAATCACATCTTTTAAAGAAAGCATATAGTTGACATTTCTTCGCAGAAATAGAAAGGCACTAACATCAGACCAAAATCTAAGAGACAAATCACAATCATAAAACAAATGACACAAATCTTCCTCATGTGCATTACAGAAACTACAAGTATTGTCAATGTCCATGAATTTAGAAAGAGCTAATTTACATGGGTTTAACGGGAACTGTACGTGTCTTCCTAATCCATCTATTCACGTCACGTGATGAGCTGTATGTCAAACTGGTCTTTGCAGTCGCGACTTTTTTGGTACTTTTTTTGTAGTATTTCTTCGTTGTGTTACCTTTGAAATTTGCCAGCAGGTTCTTTCTCTGTTGTGGGTTTATATGAAGAGAAATGGCTGTTGTATTCTCCCATTTTCCCAGCTGAAGCCCCGCGTCCGCATCAAATGTAAACGTCCTAACTGTGGCGACAAGGAACAAAACGGTAATCGAAAATATGACACTAAACAGCAGCACTTTGAGAAACTTAAATAATTTCCACTGAGCGCTATGGCCTGTCATGTTTCAGGAAGTGCTAAAGACAGTCATTTCATAACCAGAGTTCGTGTTTATTCAATACCGCACCGATGACGCCCTCTGTTGCTGTGGATTAGAATCACATTTCAAGAAGACGGAGATTTTAAGACTTAACGGTTTTATTTTATTATTTTTGTATAGACCATTTCGCTAGATGTAAACAACACTGGTCCAGAAGCACTTTCTGTTTTTTTTTTTTTTTTTTTTTTTTTTAAATTCACGTATACAAATACATCTTAAAGGTGCTAATGTAACATTTTTATCCAGTCAATGTTATGTTGGTTGTATTTTTTTGTGATGTTTGTGTCAAGTAAAAAAAAAAAAGAAACAGGAAGTATATCAGGACCAGTATGTTTACATCTAGCGAAATGGTCTATATTATTATGGTATTTAAATATTTTCAATTTTCTTTATGATTTTAATGTAAGTAAGCTGAAAATGTCTTTTTCCACAAATTATATATGCAGACTGTATAATATCCAAGGTGCATATTTTTAGTAATTATGGAGCTTATTCTGGTGCTAATATTTGTCCTCTTCCGAGATATGTCACTACCGAAACACAGTAAATTATAATTTAATAAGACGGGTTACACTGACATATTAAGATTGTGCTTACATCTTCCTTGTGTATATATATATATATATATATATATATATATATATATATATATATATATATATATATATATATACACACATACATACATATACAAACATATATATACACATACACACACACACACACATACATATACATACATTATATATATATATATATATATATATATATATATATATATTATATATATATATATATATATATATGTATATATACACACACACATATATATATATATATATATATATATATATGTCTATTTTCTTAAAACGTTTTTAAAGGTAAATCAACAACCATTACAATTTTAACAATATTTTAAGTGTGTCTTCTCCCCTCCCCCCATCCCCCAAATAATGAGATTACACTGTAGAAAAAAAAAATTACCAAAAAAAAACAAAACAAAACAAAAAAAACAACAATTTGTTGAGTCAACTTAAAATAATTTGTTACCCTGCTGCCTTAAAATTTTAAGTTAAGTCAAAACACAAATAAGTTTAGTCAACTTAAAATGTTAAGCTGTATGTTAAGTGACATTTGATTTGACTAAACAAAAAATTTGGATTGTTAAACTTTAAAGTTGGGCTTGTTACTCAGCTTCCTTAAAAATTTAAGTTGAATCAACTCAAGCATCTAAGTTGTCACTTAGTACAACTTATTTCAGTTGATTTGAGATTTGTTTCAATTGAGATTTGTATTTTGAATCCAATTTTTCTTTATACAAGGCAAAAAGTTGATCATACTGATTGCAAACTTAAGGATTCATTAGTTTGAATATACATTGAGCCAAACACTATCATAACATCTTATATTTTTGACAAAACATCCCATGTTTCGATCTTGACAAAACATTTTCGGTAGCGATAGTAATGGTTTGGTAGCGACATTGCATTACAGAATTTTAACCCACATACTAAAACACTACTGAAACATACTAAAATACTAAAAAGCTGCATAACTGTATTAAAATTTTGTTTATTACCCTCAAATAAAGGGTTATGTGTTCCCTTTTGTCACTACTGTAACAATGATGAAATGTTTTAGTCATGACTGTTTTGGTAGTGACAATTTTAGACAATTTTGAAGCTAGCTCAAAGATACTAATCAACACATGGTTAACTAGCACAGTTCTGAACAGTTTGTACACATAAAAACTAAATGTTACGGAATAACTCCCCAAAAAGTGTTTAATTATAGAAAAATGGTGTTCGGTAGTGACATTCTTTGAAGTTACACACAGATTTTTCATACTTTTACACAAATTTTCTTCAAAATGATGGGGCCTATCTGCTCACCATGTAGCTATGAGAGAAAGGGACTCATAAATATTTCCTGATGATAAATGTAGGGGTGTAGTTAAAATCAGTCTCAGTCATGGACTAAAATATATACTGTTTCGGTAGTGACATGAAAATGCTGGATATTTCGTTTACATAAAGTTTCAAGTGGATCAAAACCTTTCATCAAAGTTGTCCTAAAACTAAAACAATACCCATTCACATGCATTATATTATATTATATATATAAAATCATATTCAAATTTTTTTTTTCAGTTAACACTAATATTTTAAATAGCTTTAATAACAACAATTAATATTAACAGTTTTTCCACATTGCAATTTAGAAAAACATTCAGTTATGTGGCACATGGGATTTGCAGAAGAATCACCTGTAGGGCAGATTATTTATGACAGCTAATACAAGTTTCATTGCAACAGGGAAGTAAATGAATGACTGTTTGTGTATGAGACTTGAGTTCTTCCTGAAAGGCCGGACTTAATATGAGACATATAATAGCTTTAATATGAGGCTCAGCACATTATTCAAACTCACGTAATTAAATTATAGTATAATATTGAAGCAATTGCACTGCATAGGCTACTACTTTAAACCAGTGCCTGTTTAATATGCAGTAATGTTGTAGTAAACATTTCAGAATTATTTACAATATTTTTTTTTTCAGGTCTGCTCTTTCTTTCAAGGTTACTTTCGACGCAACCAAGTAAATTATTGACAAGTTTGACATCAAGGAGAGCAATGAGACAAAGGTAAAATACGTAACAGATGTTATAACTACATGACGGCTGTTGTTTTAAAGGAGTCTTTATCTGCTCCCTGTAACTCAGTGACTTTGCAGGCTAGTTCGGTAGGGTAACCATTCTCTCAGCCAGATCCATAAACGTTTGGATACTGCTCCTTTTTATGTAACGCTTGAATTAATAATCATTGACAGGTTAACAGAGCAAAGTCAAAAATATAAACTCCGACATGCAGCCAAAAAAAAAAATGTTGTGCAATTGTTCTGGTGCAACCTCACACGATCAACAAAATGCGTGGGAAAGAACAACAGTTATTTTTAGAAAAAACTTGTGACATCAAGGGATCAGAACAAACATGAAGTAAAAAAAGTAACGTTATTTACATTAACATGTTTTGGCTAAAAAAAAACATAAAATAAAAAAAAAGTAGAAAAATTACATAATGCAATAACTGCGACCTAAGATCTTCTATTCAGTGAAGAGGAGCAGTGGCCTGTGTAGATAAACATGTACAAACCCAGCTGACCTGATGTCCTCTCCCCCCTCACCCCCTCTAAATAATGAGACTACACTGTAAAAAAACAACCACCAAAAAAAACAACAAAAAACAAAAAAACACAAATAAGTTTAATCAACTTGAAATGTTAAGTTGTACTAAGTGACAACTTAAATATTTGAGTTGACCAAACAAAACATTTGGTTTGTTAAACTTAAAAGCTGGGCTTGTTACAGTTACTAGCTGCTTTAAAATTTTAAGTTGAATCAACTCAAACATCTAAGTTGTCACTTAGTACAACTTAACATTTCAAGTTAACTACACTTTTTTTTTTTGAGTTGACTGAACTTAAAATTAAGGCAGCCAGGTAACAATTTATTTTAAGTTGACTCAAATTGTTTTTTTTAGCGTATGCAATAACTGAAATATTGAAAGAAGTATTTTGCACAACCAGAAAATGCATATATTACCTTTTTGAACTTTTAAAGCTAAAACAGCTTGAAAAATAATTGCAATCACTGGTTTTGCATGAAGACAAATATGAAAGGCATGAAATATTACTTATCTCCTATCTTATCTGTTATTTTCTTATTGGTATGGCATGAGTAATCTTGTGATTTGTGTTTTAATATACTGTAGTAAAATATTTACTCACCCAAGGAAAACAATCTAAGGATAATTAAATAATTAATAATCAAGATTTTTTTTTATTATCCATTTAATTTTACACCATCATTCAAAAAGGAACTTAAGGAAATATATACAGTAATTTAGTTTGGGAAACATTCCTTTATAATAATGTTGAAATCAGATGTGCTGCTTAAAATGTTTATGAAAACCATGAAACGGTACCATTATAAATATCTTTACTGTCACTTTTGATCAATAATCTTATATCCTCCAAACTTTGAATTGAAGTTCATTTAGTCACATCAGAACAAAGCTTATTACTACCACAGAATTCCACAGCATGACATCCGTTTATTTTAGGTTCAAGGTGCCGGCACATTTCTGATGTCACTGTTCTGCATGAGCTGAAAGTAGAACAGCACAATCTCTTCGTAGTTCTGGATGGCAATTCTCTCATTCACACCATGGAATCTAAAGGGAAGTATAAGCAATTTAATATAGTTCTTTTACAATACATGAGGCAGTTTGTCGTTTCTCTCTCATACCTGTCAGAATCACCGGGTTTGTACCATGAAGGGGCAAAGCGATAAATATCCGAAGACAGTTCTGTGTAATGACGGCTGTCAGTGTTGCCAATGCAGACACCTGTGAGAGGAAATCGTAAAGCTGGTTTGAGTGGAAGAAGCTCTTTGTGAGTCAATGATGTATGTAAGGGCCACTTAAAACCCTTGAGCTCTTGACAGTGCGAGCAAACATGCAGTACTTAATGACACAATGCTGCAAGCCTTACCAGGAGATACAGTGACCTGAGGAAAAATGTCATGCACTGTTTTCTTTATGATCTGGTACCCAAATGTATCTTCCTCATACGAGCTGACGGGCAGCGGGTCGAATCCATCGACAAACTCCACCTTCACACGCTCATCAGATATGGTGGATTCAATCAGCTTTAGAACCTAGAAAGGAAATAAGGAATCAATCAATTCACTTTTGGTTTTAGTAAACTTTAAGAATTATATTAAAATTTGAAAATCTACCACTCGTATAAAAGTACTTATTCAAAATGTGACCAACAACATCATCATATTAACATAATATTTGCATAATTTTGACTGGTGTTCTTTCCTACATGTATGCATTTATTTATTAATAAACATCAATACTATAACATTTTAAAAATTAAACAAAAACAAACTTTAATAAGACTGATATTAAACTATTTAAAATAATGAAAACAATAAACGAAGAAAATAATTGCTAGGGGCAGTTAATAATACATATAACAAAAAGTATAACATTTTATTTTATTTTATTTTATCAGCTGGGAGCCTGGCTTCATCAGAAAATGGATGCTTACAGAAAAATCATATTCTCACAGAAAGTCTGTACATTGCACTGCAATGTAAATTAATCTGTGGAATGGCAAAATAGATATTTTGATGGTGTTTTACTTTAAAACCTGCTATGATATACTTAGTGAAGGTAAATTGATAAACAAAGACCACTATGAATACTAATCTGGTCTTTTCTGTCTTTAATTGACACTGTTTACACATTTACTTTGTATGCTATCAATGTCTATCTGTATAGGTTTTGTATCAGATGTAGGTTTAACTAAGGGTTGCACTAAAACTTCCCTTTTGTCTTCCAAGAACTGGTGTTTCCTTATGGAAATTCAAATCTTGTTAAAAGTGTGAAGTAATTAAATGTGCTAATGCTGACTTCTCACCTCTTGCAGTGTCTGGGACGAGTGAATGCGGAAATTGGCAAAGGCCTCGGCATATGCTGGCATTACGTTAATCTGTCAGAGAGAGAGAGAGACAGAGACAGAGAGAGAGAGAGAGATGGAAAAAGAGAGAGAGAGAGAGAGCGAAACGGTTGGATTTATTTGAATATATGTATAAACAAAAAATAAGTGACGTGAATGACAACCCACCTTAACTCCCGAGTTAAACATTGTGACAGCAGTTGTTGTCCTCACAAATGCATTTGTATCAGGCTGTCCTTCCAAAACACTGCAAATGTGATTTGAAAGCACCACAGATCAGAGCATGTACTCTGTTAGTTAGTTATTGTAGTGAGCAAAAAAACGTGGCCTACCTGCTGAGCAGCGAAGAGAAGAGCCACAGATTGGACATGACCATTCTGTATGGCCAGCTAAACTAGAAGACAAAAGAGAAAGTATAAAGCAATTTATTATTGTAGGAATGTCAAAAGTGTTTAAAACTATGTTTGTTTTATTACCTTATGTGCCAGATGTTCAAAAGTTGCACGCTCTGGACCCTGACCAAAAAGATTGGGCATCCGGTTCTTCTCCAACCTGAGAAATGTTTTAACCAAAACACAAAGAATTACTTAATTATTTTATGGATATATGTACTTACTTACTTATTTATTTGTTTGCTGAACAAACAAATCATTTTACAGTTACCCAATTATTTACTCATTATCAAGCAGTCCTAGGTGTATAAGACTTTCTTCTTTCAGACGCATATAATCAGAATCGTTTTAAAATATGTCTTGGCTCTTCCAAGCCTTATAATGGCAGTGAATAGGTGTTGAGATTTTGAAGTACGAAAAAGTGTCCATCCATCAAAAAAAGTACTCCACATGGCTCCAAGGGGTTAATAACGGCCTTCTGAAGGGAATCAGTGCATTTGTGTAAGAAAAAATATCTGTCGTATGCATGTTCACGAGAGAGTGGCGTTTCAGTGGATGACGTAGGACAGACACATAAGCTCCAGGCGATAAAGTGACAAATAAGGAAGCTCAGTGGAGTGAGCAAAACCAAACACTGGTCGAATTAGAACTACAAAACAAGGATTTGTAAGGAAAAACATGAGAGGATTTCGATATAAGCCAAAAGGAGACTAGTTTTCCTTTGCTGTAAACAAAACTTGGTTCTTGCAAGACTAGCATATTCAAACTACCAGAATTTATAAGTTTTAATATGGATATTTTTCTTACACAAATGCGTCGATTCAGTTCAGACAGCCTTTATTAACCCCCTGGAGCTATGTGGAGTACTTTTTATGATGGATGGATTCATTTAATGGGCTTCAAAATCTTAGCACCCATTCACTGCCATTATAAAGCTTGGAAGAGCCAGGACATTTTTTTAATATAACCCTGACTGTATTCATCTGAAAGAAGTCAGTCATACACACCTAGGATCGCCTGAGAGTGAGTAAATCATGGGGTACTTTTCATTTTTAAGTGAACTGTCCCTTTAAAATACATAACTCAAATCAACACTTAATAAAGCGCACAAATATTTCTTAAAAGTTAAATATTTCTTAAGTAAAATTAGCTTGTTTATTTTGAGAGCCTGGCTTCATTAAATAAGACCTTTTTAATTGTAAATCTGCATTTATGAATATGAAATTCATATTTTGCCTTTATTATGATAGGACATATCAGAGTTGGAAGTGAAATGGGATAGAGAGGGATGCCGGATCAGGAAAGGTCCATAAGTCAGGATTCGAACTCGTGACGCCCGTAGCGCAACGGCACTGTATGTTGGCGCGCTGCTTTCGGCGCCGACTAGAATATTTATCTTAATTATAAAAAAATCATATCGTCACAAAAATCTACATATAACTAAATGAGTAGAACATCATAATAAATCCAAAGAATGGTATTTTACTTTATAACATGCTAGAATACAGTACAATATCGTTTTAAGAGTAAGATTTTTTATTTTATTTTTGTATTTTTACATGTAAATGTGCCAGCCAGGTGGACATTGATAACGGCTTTTGTATTGGGTTTATTCCATTCTGTCTTTGTTTTTTTACAAAATGCAAAATCATGCCAACTATAAATGGACCCATCAGAGGTGCAAATATGTAAAAAATATTTTAAAAAAGATCAACATGTTCACAGTTTTCATATTACAGTAAAAAAATTCTCTTGCCTTGCAACAGCTGAAGCCAAGATGCCAATGGTGCTTTCTTTGGGCGGCATGGATGAATGTCCTGGAGGAGTGCTGACACTCAGCTTTACTGTGACCTGACCTTTCTCAGTTACACCAATTCTACAAAAACACACAAAGCATAAATAACACACTAATTCCATATCAAAATGATGATATTAAATAAAAACAACAAATTCCTTGTGTGTTTGCGCACACCTGGCGAATAAAGCCAATTCTGATTCTGATATTAATGCAGTAAAATGACAGTCTTACAGGGCAGCAGGTACTGTCAGGCCATCTACCACACCATCCACAACCGTGAGTCCTTCATCTAAAACATACAGAAGATTCACCCCACGACTCTTCAGAAGCTTCACGATATTCATAGCACCTTCTGCACCATGGATCTGATAAAACCAAATAAACTACATTAACACAAGCTTTCTTCTGCGATTTTAGCACATAAACTATGTTTAGCATTGACTGACCTCCTCGTCGTGACCCAAACCAATGTAGAAGGTTCTCCGAGGGGTGTAGTCTCGTTCCAGCAGGTATTCCAATGCTTGAAGGATACCCTTTCAAAATACACATCATTACAGTTATCATCAGGTTGGACTGAACAGATGAGCGATTGTTTCAGTGAAAAACAATGCAGTGCTGATTCACTGTACCATCACAGACTGTTTATTGTCAATGGTTCCTCGTCCATAAACAAAACCATCGATCTCTTTAGCAGAGAAAGGAGGAGCGTCCCATCCATCCGCCTCATCGGCCGGCACTACATCCATGTGTGCCAGCAGCATGTACGGCTCCAGATCAGGCTCGCTTCCTGGTATGGTGAACAGGTGGCTGTAGGTTCCCACCATCTCATGTTGGACCAAGCTGGATGAGAAGATCTTTGGAAAGACTGAGAAGGAAAAAAAAAATCATTCTTAACCTTTATTAATCTTTTACAACACTATATTTTACTAGTAAAGCATGCAAAAATAATCCATAAATCAGTTTCTCACCCCTCTCTAGTAGCAGGTTAAACTCTTGTAGGGCACTTATGTTCTGTTCTGACTCTGAAAACGACACTGTGGGAATCTGAACTGCCACTGTGGGAAAAATTTAAATTTATCTTCATAGACAAAACAACAATGAAAAACAGTACTTAACTTTATATAGCCTACTGTATCATATTTCATACACAAATTTCTAATGGCTCTACATTATCAACATGATCAAAACTTTGCTGAAAAACCTTTTCTACTGGTACAGTTCATACGTTTTTAGCAACTAAAAGCCCATTTAGTGTAAAAAGCTACAGTTTAAAATAATGGTTTTCTATTTTAACATTTTAAAATGTATAATTTATTTCTGTGATGCAAAGCTGAATTTTTATCAGCTGTTATTCAGTCTTCACTGTCACATGATCCTTCAGAAATCATTCTAATATGCCAATTTATTACTTTTATCATCAATGTTGGAAACAGTATTAACCTTGACACTTTTTGAAACCTGTGATTCTTTTTTCAGGATTCTTTGATGAATAAAATATTAAAAAGAACATAATTTATTCAAAATAGAAATCTTTTTTAACAATATAAGTCTTTGCTATCACTTTTTATCAATTTAACACATCCTTGGTGAATATAAGTATTAAGTATTTCTTTCAAATATATATATACACATTTACTGACCAAAAAAAATAAATAAATTATATATATATATATATATATATATATATATATATATATATATATATATATATATATATATATATATATATATATATATATATAAATAATTAAATAATTAAATAATCTTGGAAAAAAGTATCACCAGTTCCAAAATATTAAGCAGCACAACTGTTTCCAACATTGATAATAAATCAGCATATCAGAATAATTTCTGAAGGGTCATGTGACACTGAAGACTGGAGTAATGATGCTGAAAATTCAGCTTTGCATAGTCACATAGAAAATAGTTATTTCACATTTAAATCATATTTCACAATATTACTGTTTTTTTCTGCATTTATGATTAAATAAATGCAGCCTTGATTAGCATAAGAAACTAAGAAAAATAAATAAAACACACACACACATAACAAATCTTACTAATAAAGCATTCCTAAACAAGTATAATTTTGATATAATTGGGCTTTTCTTACCTTTAAAATTTTCAAGCAGCTGCTTTTTCTGTTCTGGACTTAAACTGGGATAAATAGTTGTTGTATTTTCCCATTGTCCCAGTTCTGTGTTGACTTTAAATGTGTATGTCTTACCAATCACAACTGCAAATAAAATTAAAACTGAAAGTACAAGGATTAGCAGCAATATTCCAGAAAACTTCAAAATTATCTTCTTAGTGATTTTGGTCTTCATCTTGCTGAAGCTCAAGTGGAATGACAATCACCTGCATGATCAGGGTTCACATTTTTTATTGACTGCTGATGCAACATAAGGTGCTTGGGCTGGTGTGTATAGAGCCAATCACAAACGTAAAGAGCAACTGAAATGTTTTTAATCACCTGTTGAGTAATCAGCAACAGAGTAATCAGTTTGAATAATCAGCAGCAGAGATACCAAACAATATAATTGATTGTTACGTACTGAATAAATGAGTAATGTGAAATTATCTGCAGAATGCTGAGCTGCAGTTCACCAAATAACTGCCTTCATTAACCATTTCACTGCCCAAATATTTGTAATATCATATGTCAGAGAAAAAAAAAGCAGCTGAATTTCAAATTTAACTCATTTAACTTGTCTGGAAATTAAAATGCAGGTGTATCTGTATTAACACACAGAGAACAATCTTAGGAGAACAAATTTATTTACTCACAAATAAAACAAACAAACAAAAAGTACACATTAAAAACTGATCATATCATATATGAGTCATTAGTCCAGCTGTATAAGACTGTAAGAGAAGAATGTGATTGTTTTCTGTGTGATTTCAACACAAACTGTATAAAATACACATCTATGGTAAAAGATCAATTAGAGAGAACACACCATGCACAAGATTTGCCAACTACAGGTCTCATCAATTCAACTGTAACATCCCACATGGTCACCAGTTTAAAAAGATAATCATCTGAAGGACACTTGGCTGATTAGAGCCTGAGGTAAATCTGAATTAACCACCTTTGGCATCACCTGTCGTGTCAGTAGCAAATTAGTCCTCCGAGCTGGATATGAGCGCAGCTTCTTGCAGACCTTCGAGCAGAGCAGTGAAAGGATTGGAGAGCGGCTCTTCCATAGATAAGTAGATGAGGTACAGCACGCAGACGACCAGAAGGAAGACCACGATCTGAACCCATAGAGGCACCAGACGCTGCTGAATCTCCTGCCTCTCCAGTGTAGTGGGACTCAGTAGCGGCATTTCAGGGTATTTGAATTGCACGGGGCGGCCTGCGGCTCCCTTTATAGGCCGTCGCTTTGTAGCACTGCAGGCAGAACAAAAAACCTTAGAACAAACCTAAAATGGTCGATTGAAATGTAGGCATGCAAATCAAAAGTTTACAAACAATGCAAGATTATGAGAAAAGTATCACCAGATGATACTCACTAGATTCCAGTTGGGGTTCTGGCATTGTCAGGAAACATCTCTGAAAGAACATCCGTCACAGGTTCCTATTGGCCAGAAAAACAACAACAAAAGTTTAGTTTACAAATAAAGGAGGAAGAGAATTTAAAGTGAAACAGACATCACAAAAAACACAAAATATGAGGCAGGATGGAGTGAAAAGGAAGAGGAATACCAACCCAGACTCATGAATGTGACAGATTTGTAAGTCATGTAGAAAACACAAACCAGAGTGCAAGAGTAATTCTAGTGAAATATTAATTTAAAAGAACTGTTTTTATATTAATATATTTTAAAATGTAATTTATTCCTGTGATG
This sequence comes from Labeo rohita, assembly GCF_022985175.1. NCBI lineage: Eukaryota > Metazoa > Chordata > Actinopteri > Cypriniformes > Cyprinidae > Labeo > Labeo rohita. Next base: position 20,037,790 of record NC_066891.1, on the reverse strand, counting down.
GCAAAACTACATTTTCCGCATCAAATGATCCTTCACAAATCATTCTAATATGCTGATTTGCTGCTCAAGAAACATTAATAAACAATATTTAAACTGTGAATTTTGATTAGTATAAAGTTAAAAAGAACAGCATTTATTTTTAATAGAAATCTTACATAAATGTCTTTACTGTCACTTCTATTTTTAATTTAATGCACCCTTGCTGAATAATATTTTAGCCCATTTGCGTCAAGAGAAAGAAAAAAAAAAAAAAAAAAGGTAAAGGTCAAGGTAATAGTAACGATTGGTACATTTAAGCATTTTTTTTTCCTACTGCTTCTGGATTTTAATATGGACCTCCTTTTATCGCAGACCAAGATAAAGAGTGTAACAGTGCAGCTCAGCTGTACAGAGCTTAAGCATCATGTGAGGGGCATTCATGCGCACCGCATTAAGATCTAAGACACATGAGTCAGAAACAAGAAAGCCAAGCCTTTGATAGAACCCATGAGCTCTTTTCTCTGTCTGACCAACCAAACATCAATGCTGTGATTACACTTTACACTACCTTTCTACCTTTAAATTCAGGAAAAGCAGAATAAAAATAGATCATCTCTCTAAAAATGAAAAAGATGCATTTCTCCGGCTTTTTTCCTTTGTACATTTCACAGAGGTTACAGCTCTCAGATCTGGAAAGTCAGTGCAATAAAGAGAGAAAAGGAAGAAACTAAAGAGAATTCAAAGGGATTTCCCAAAGGACACAGAGAGTGTGAAAGCCCATTAGATGTCTGGCAATGCAGTATGTCTGCTGAATTAATCATTCACCGAAAGAGTGAGGACAAGAGACCCTGAGGAGAGAAAATGAAGGCTCAGGGTGGGAAAAAAAGCAGTTACTGTGACAGTTAGTTTCTGATGGGATGATGGAGATGTTAAACAAAGAGATCTGCCGGTCATGGTGTCTTTATCCAGTCTCATGAAGTCCTGATGAGAAAACCACAGCTTTGTTAGATTTGTTGAGTGATGCTGTTAAAGCAAATGTATTATCAGTAGCCACAAACCCGCAGGACCCTGCTGTCCACCGTCTGCTCGCTTCTCTGACCAGATCGCCACTCAATCTCTGTTTGTTTTGACTGAGGACTGAATCTGTTCTCAATCTGCTGACATAAAAACAATCGCACAGCAAAAATAAACCCCCAAGACTCACGTAACGACAGAACAAAATGAAACCACTGACACTGAGAATCAGTGAGATTCTCAGTTTAAACACACACACTCCCCTCTTCCACCATCTCAGTAATGCTGAAGGATCTGTACGGGGACCCGCTTTGACTCAAAGGCCCATTCTGAGTGATATCTGAAGACTTGTGCTGAATCGTTCCCTGCAAGAGAACCAAACTGAATAAGCAAAAGTGAAAAGAAATATCTGGAAGTGTCAATCAGATTCAGCGCTGAAAACCCACAATCCTTCAGTGTAATGCAATCCAACATTTTCTAAAAGCCAAAAAGTGCAAGGTGCAATTTTTCCAAATCTTTCACACCACAAAATCTGTGGAAGAAAACAAAAATTACAGTGCTGCTGATCTCTTTTTTCCCCTGCAGAAAAGCATCCCTTCAAATCTGTGCCCAAAAGAAACGTTCATACTGTACATTTACGAATCCAGCTGAGGGCACAAAGCAGCGTGGGTAAAAATCTCTGCTCTGACTGAACGTCCCTGTCTGTGGATGCGGAAATTGCAGTATGACATACATCGCAATTGAATGCCATACTGACTTTAACCACAGAGTGGTACCATTGTACACACTACTAATAACCACATTGAGACATAAATGCTGCAATGTCAGTTTTTATGTGTTTAATACTTTCTCCTGCCCAGCTTAATAAGCAGAAACAGTAACTAGTAGGTTGTTTCTGTAGGATGAAACAATGAGGCTCTACAGTGCTAAACGCAATTCTGTCTCTCTTTGGTGTGTGGGTGCAATTAGGTTACATGCAAGCTCCAGAAATTTAATAAAGCCCATACAAAATAGCTTTAAAGCGGAAATCGTTTAAATGGTTTAAAAATGTAGCTAAATCTGCTTTAACAATAATTACAAAAAACACCAATATGTGCCTTTTCTCCTTAGCACCAACTGAATCTCTGCTCAGTTTGATCAAAGGGTTTCTGCAGGGTTTGTCAAATCAAAATTAAAGCTTTAAGTCTCTTTTAAGATGTGCACAAATAAAAATAATACTGTATGCCCATGGGCCAACTGATATGCGACCTTGAACCACAAAACCGGTCAAATTTTTTACATTTTGAGATTTTACATCACATGAAAGCTGAATAAATAAGGTTTCCATTGTTGTATTTGTTTGTTAGGATAAGACAATATTTGGCTGAGATACAACTATTTGAAATCTGGAATCTGAGGTAGAGCTGAAGATCTTTGGGGATGGGACCCAACAGGTTCGGTCAGGTTCGGGCTTAATTTATATCATTTTACACAGGCTTGGGCTTGCGCTCCGAGAAAGATGCGAAAGATGCGAAAACGGATGCTGAGGAGGTGAAAAGAAGGCTCGCCTCTGGCGATTACGTTTTGGTTGCACCAGCAACTAAAGCAAAATCTGAGGTGTGGAAATGTTTTGACCATGTGCATTATGAGAATAATAAGCCAGTAGTGCTGCTGGACGCATCATCGGTGAGCGCAGGACCATGCTGAAGCCATCTACAGTGGATTCAGTAACAAAAACAAAAACATGTAGCCTAATCTTGGTGAGTAAACATTTTTCAAATTATAACTAAATATTAATTGAGTCTTAAATGCATAATGTAGACAGAGTATATAGGCTAATGTTGGCATTATTCTTTTATTAAATTTCAGCTGCTATTCACAGTCATGTTGAGGCTGGATTGTGGAGAGAAGTGGCGAAGCAAATCCGGCGGAGCCTTTATGTTAATTTCGTTATTGCCAAATGCTCATCTTAATTTAGAATTTATCTTAATTTAATTTTTATTGGCGCGTTGGCCTATTTATAGGCTAAGTGTATGCCTAGGCCTATTTAGAGTGCCGAGATGTTACGATGTTATAGAGGACTTATTTTATTTCTTTGTTCCAACTTCCAAGTGGCCTGTAGCCTAAGTTAGTCATGAATAAATTATGTTAAAACATGTATAAATTACTCATTCTTGACAAAAGGCAAAAAGAGCTGTGTGCTTGCGCACATTTCAATAATGTCGGGCTGTAAACGGGTTCGGGCTTTTAAAAAGCTGCCAATCAAAATGTACTTGTCGGGCAAACTTGTAAGGCCCGATTACAGCTCTAATCTGAGGACAAAGGACCAAAAAAATTAAAATATTTAGAAAACTGCCTTTAAAGTTGTCCAAATGAAGTTCTTAGCAATGCATATTACTAATCACAAATTAAGTTTTGATACATTTACAATAGGAAATTTACAAAATATCTTCATGATCTTTTCTTAATATCTTAATGATTTTTGGCATAAAAGAAAAATAAATTAACACATACAATGTATTTTTGGCTATTACTACAACTATACCCATGCTACTTAAGACTGGTTTTGTAGTCCAGGGTCACAAACTCAAAACAAATAATTAAGAGATTATAGTGTTCTCGTAGCTTCATAACATTACGGTTGAACCACTGATGTCACATGGACTATTTTAACAATATCCTTACTACCTTTCTGGGTCTTGAATGTGTCAGTTGTGTTGCTGTCTATGCAGGGTCAGAAAGCGCTCGGATTTCATCAAAAATATCCTTTTGTGTTCAGAAGATGAATGAAGATCTTACTGCTTTGGAATGACATGAGGGTAAGTATTTAATGACAGAATTGTTATCTTTTGATGGACTATCCCTTTAAGATTTGGAACCCGCAAGTACCCTAATGTATTTTGAGCAGGCCAACACGGTAGCATTGGTTCTTTAGGGCAGGATTATCTTGTTTGTCATTATTTATCACAGCATTTTGTGATGCTAGAGGCACTGATATTACACACTTCAGCTTTAAACTCATCTCCCCACCAAATCTGCTTGAGTTACCATCAAGTGCTTCTATGAAACATCAAAAATGTCCATCTCACATACATAATTTATGGCGTTACACAACAAAACCGACAGACAGCTGGTTGTTTGACCTCTTTACACAGAAGATTCATGCAACATCTCCTGTCCATGTTAATGATCAGCAAACACTCATAGCAGCACATGAACAGTCAGTGGAGATAATGGATGAATCATGTTTCAGTCTCAGGGGGAAACAAAGGATGAATTCAGGTGCATGTAAAGCCACTTACTCTGCTTGCTGTATTGCTCGTCTCTGTCCGGGACACCATTTCAGAACGGAGCTGCTCTGACTCTAAATAAACATGTAAAACTAATGTATAACCAGCAAGAACAATAATAAGCACACAGCCTTTATGGGCCATTCTACAGAATTGGTTCAAAATCGGAGTTCGAAACGTCTTGGTGGGAAAAAATAATAATAAAATTATATGAGAATATTTTAAATATCGCTAAGCTTAAAATATAATATACTATAACATAACATAATATAATATAATATATATTTTTAAGCTTTCTTGGTGAAATTTAAAATATTACCGTTGATTCCAATAGATATTAGCAAACATCTATGATTTGAATACTTAAATGCATTTTAAATGTGTTTTTTGGTTGTAGGACAGCAGTTTGCACTAATTCTGTAGAATGGCCCTCATATGAAACAATACATATACAATACATAATAATACATAAGACATTAAACGACTATAACTTAGTGATGGGCCACAATGGTCCGGAACACATCCAGCTTTTAGATATAGTTTTAGAGCCACATCTTTAGTTAATATGCAAACTGCATTTTGTGCCCTTCCATTGTGCTCCATCCAACTGCTTTTGAACAAGAACACATCCTATGAGGTTGTAAACATCTCTAATTGGGGTCAGGTGAACCCAATCAAGCCTAATCATTCATGGATGTGTTATCATCTAGTCACTCAACTATTCGAGAGTCAATTCTGCTCTTTACCTAAGTCCTTGTCCTCGTCTTCCTCCCTCCCATTCTCTTCCTCGCTGTCCGAGTAGTGGCCTGCATCCCTTGTGCCGTTAACCCTGTGCTGTGATGCCTGTGCTGAAGAATCCAGCAGCCTTTTCAGCTTCTTTTCATATAGAGCTCTAGTGGAAGCTGTTCAAAACATACACACAGGCGCTATATAAAACATACTGAATTTATTGCATTTTCAGTTATGAAAGGAAAGGACTGTGATTCAAACAGACTAACCTACAATGGGTCCGGCTTTAACTCCGCACTGGAGAAGTTTGGCTTTTAGCTGATCATCAGTCAGTAAGCCCAGGTCTACCATTTCTGCAGCCTCTTCGTTCTTGGCCTGTACGGTGAAATACACACACAACAAACTATTTAATAAAAAAAATCCTGTTGAGGCAGGGAAATTATAGCGATTCATCATGGTGGAGTGAGGAATCAGCACATTTTAGCATAATCTAATAAACATGCGCTGACACTAGCTTGCCAAAGGGTGAACCTCGGCTCACGTAATTCTCAATAGACTCTTGTTTTGAGGCTTTCTTGCCTTTGCATCTTGCACTGACACGTTGTGAAAAGGGGTCACATCCAATATTAGCTGCTGTTGCAGTTTCGCAACCCATACCAACCTCAGGCTGAGGAAACTTCTTTACTTTTTAGCAGAATTGAGCAAAAATGCTTTGCACAATTAAACACAAAATAACATGCACAGAAAGACAGTGATTCTTGTTCAGAACAACTGAACAAAAACGAAAAAGAATGATGTTTATATTTGAGGTTTGCATTATGTAGAAACACACAGCAGTGCTAATGGCTCAGAACAGATGGCAAATTATCTGAGCCGTTCCATTATAGCATTTAGTCAGAAATCCCTTTAGCATTTTGTTCCTCAAACTTTCAGGCGGCAGACCACTCCAACTATAAAACAAACTGCAGACAACCTAATAGTCTCATTTGCTAATAGTCTTCGCTGATCCTGCCTTGAGCCACCAATAATATCCATAATTTTTCCAGAAAAAGAGCTAGACAGCAGTTTTGTGCTTATTTCACTGGAATGAACTAGATTGCTACTTAAAGCTAATGAACCTAAATGAGCCGACTGTTAGCCAAGTTAAACCGAACATTTACATACACTGACGCAAAACTGAGTCACATAAAACAGAAACACTTAAAAACTAATTTTACATAAACCACAGTTCAAAAGTTTGGGATCAGTAAGATTTTTAATGTTTATTTTTTTTTTTTTTTTTAAGAATTCTCTTATTTTCATCAAGCCTGCATTTACTTGTATATTTCAAAAAATAAATAAATAAATAAATTATAAAAAATATATTTTCATTAACCATTACTCCAGTCTTCAGTGTCACATGATCTTTCAGAAATCATTCTAATACGCTGATTTATTACTTTTAGTATCAATATTGAAAACTGTTGTGCGGTTTAATATTTTTTTGAAACCTGTGATACTTTTTAAGATTATTTGATAAATAAAAAGTTCGAAATAACAGCATTTATTCAAAATAGAAATCTTTTCTAACAATGTAAGTCTCTGCAATCACTTTTTATCAATTTAACATATCCTTGGTGAATAAAAGTACTAATTTTGAATAATAATAATAAAAAAAAATTACATATACATACATACATAATATATAATATTTATTTATTTATTTATTTATTTATTTATTTATTTATTTATAGGCCACAAATGGTAAATTGTAGTTTATATTGTTAAAAAATATTTCTATTTTAAATAAATGCTTTTTTTTAATGTTTTATTCATCAAAGAATCCAGAAAAAAAAAATATTAGAGGTTAAAAAAATAAATAAATTAAGCATCACAACTGTTTTCAACACTGATAATAAATCAGCATATTACAATGATTTCTGAAGGATCATGTGACAATGAAGACTGGAGTAATGATGCTGAAAATTCAGAATTACATCATAGGAATAAATTACATTTTAAAATATACTCATGTTCAAAACAGTGATTTTAAATAGAAAAACAAAAAAAAAAATCCCAAACTTTTGAATGGCCATGTATATGTATATTACATTTAGTAATTATATATATAAAATATATAATATTTAGTAATGTTTATATAATCTAGTATTTTATATTTTCGGTTTACCTTTTAATTTTTAGGTTTTAGTACTTAATACTATTTTAGTGCTTCAACGCATTTTCTAATGCATTTTTATGTTTTTTCATCTAATATTTATATTTTATTTTAACTCATGTAAACGATTTTAATATTTATATATCATCAATACTAGATATAGTCACAGCTTGTTTTTTTATCTTCTATAGCAAATACAGTGCACATGCACTGTCAATCTACAATATCCTAATCAATTTAAACATGCAGTTGCAATAAACCTTCTCAAGGTTTTTCTACAATTGCTTACCCTTTCTAAAATGTACTTGGAAACTAAATTTTCACCAGTAATAGATTTTAAAGTGCTAGGTTTATATTATATATAAAAGCAACGGCCAACTCATGAATCTGGCAAAGACATGCTACTTTCTAGGGCAACGTTGCGTTGGTCATCACACATTGAAGACTTCTAATCATAAACTGAGAATTTGACACCAAAGTCTAAGATGGCTCTGACCCAGATTCCCCAGCTCCCTTTCAGGGGCCCCTGACCCACACACACACCTGCAGTAGTCTTACGCACTGCCAGTGTGTGTGAGACAGCTGGAGCCCTATTCTACAACAAGGAATCATGTTTCACTCTCAGGGGGGAAAAAAATAATAATTCCCCATTTTGACAGAAGAGTCTTTGATGTTTTGAGAAGCATGCATGCTTTATCTGTATTTCACTGCAGTTGGGAGCTGACAGGCAATGACCTACAAACCTCTCAACAGCTTGAAAGCAAAGAACATATGGGTATGAATATTCACAGCACAAATCATATCTATTTCAATCACGCCACCTTGCGTCAAACTGTTGGACAGACACGTGTGGATATGGAACATGTATAGAGAGTATGTATATATATAGAGAGATAGAGTTCTGGGGAATCCTTCAAAAATCTGTCTTCAAGATGTGAAACAAAAACCGTCAAGGGCAGAAAGACAGTCTTCAGGAATGAAGATTAATAACGTGACCTCTACAGCTCCAAAACCGGCGTCTTTCTTTAACTCACGCTGCCATCGAGATGATCCTCCTCTTCATCACTAGAGAAATCTGTGCTGTTCGTCCTCACATGTTTGAGATAAAGCTCCACATAAGCGTGTTTCTTGCTCTCCGGTGGGGGTAGGTCCACATTATGCGCTATGAGCTCCGACTTCAGCCTCTCTTTGGAGAGCTGAACGGGGTCTTCCACAAACACCGGCATGTCAGGTGTGAAAAGCTAATGCATTTGAAAACACAGGCCCTGAGGAAATGATCTCCAATGCTCGATGAATAAAACGTCGACTTTGTTTTCCAGTAAACAGTCGAAGTAGGAAGCTCACTAGGTTTTGAGTGTCCAACAGCCGTGTCACCACCAACAACAGCTGCTCACAGGGTCTCCCTATGCTTTCAGTTTAAGAAACGCCTTTTGATTCATTTACTTGTCGTGAAAAATACTACAAACGCGACTTTCTAAATTTAAATCTACAGAGGTCACGGTAACCGTTACACACGGATATTTAGTCATATTTAAAGTGAATAACGCAAGTGTGTTGAATGGAAATCTAACGTTTGTTTGGTCATGTAATGTTTTAGCGTGCAAACAAGTGGCTTCTTTAAAGTGTGAATTAATTAATGAAGCCTATTAAGTTTGAATAACTTACAAACTCACCTTGTTAGAAGCAGTTGTGCGATTTACTACGGACAAAGTACAAAATGGTGCTTTAAACAGGCCTTAATGAAAGAGATTTAACGTTACCTGAATAATATTTCAACGTCCGCACGTTGACGTGACGTCCTCTGATGATTAATGGCAACGTCACGGGTTGGATGTTTCCCCGCCATTTCTTCAATTAAAATGAGAGCTGCAAAAATATATATTTTATAGTCAGTGTTTATGTATTTTAATCATAAAATAGATTTAAATCTGTAACGTGATAATGACCTGCTGATTGTACATCATCCTTCTGTTCACTTGACTACTTACCCAAAAATAAATACATGGAATTAAAATACTGATTTTTTTTTTTTTTTTGGTATACATTTATTGTATTTTTTTACTTTCGATTAGCGTAAGATTACTGTATTTTAGATTAGACTAAAGTTCAGGGAAAATAAATCTATTATCAATTCCATAGCCAATAAGCTTGTGTTGAGTCAATATGAAATCAAATCTGACATTCTTATTTTTTTTTTTTTTAAATCAAAAAATGCAGTGTTTATTATTGATGTGCACTCATAATCTTTAAACATAGAGTGCTGCAGGAATATTTTGGACATAATTTTTTGTAAGCCAAAACCCAGAAACAAGCATTTTAGCACTTCAGGTTCCATCGTCTTGAAGCCAGTGTTTTTTATTTATTTATTTACTTTTTGATTAGGTTTTTGGTTTACACAAGCTCACAATATTTCCCCATTTTCTTTGACATAAAATGCTTCAGTGATACCCCCTTGTTTTTTAAAGCTTTTACTTGTCTTAAAAAAAGGTCTGTAGAAGTTGTGTATATATTTGCACTCTTGCAACCTGTTCTAAAGCATCAACTTTTAACCATTAAAAGTGGTTTTCTTTAGTGTGTTTTGGGACATACACTACCAGTCAAAAGTTTTTGAATGCTAAGATTTTTTTTTAAGAAGTCTCTTCTGCTCACCTGCATTTATTTGATCCAGAATACAGCAAAAAACTGTAAAAATGTGATTTTTTTACTATTTAAAATAACTGTTTTCTATTTGAATATAGTTTAAAATGTAATTTATTCCTGTGATTTCAAAGCTGAATTTTTATAATCATTACTCCAGTCACATGATCCTTCAGAAAACATTGTAATATTCTGTTTTGCTGTTCAAAAAACATTGTTGCAAAAATGAGGGTGATGCTAACTTCTGGGATGGCTTGCAAAAATCACTTCATCACACCATTATCAAATGACAAATGATCCAATCATGAAAAATCAATAAATTAGACAAAATCCTACATACACTACCGTTCAAAAGTTTGGGGTCAGTAAGACTTGTAATAGTCTTTAAAGAAGTCTCTTATGCTCATCAAGGCTGCATTTATTTGATTAAAAATATAGAAAAAAAAACAGTAATATTGCAAAATGTTTTTACAATATAAAATAATGTTTTTTATTTTAACATACTTTAAAATAGAATTTATTCCTGTGATGAAAAGCTGAATTTTTATCAGCTGTTACTCCAGTCTTAAGTGTCACATGATCCTTCAGAAATCATTCTAATATGCGGATTTATTATTAGAATGATCAATGTTGGATAATATCAACAGTTGTGCTGCCAAATATTTTTTGAAACCTGTGATTTTTTTTTTTTTTTTCAGGATTCTTTCATGAATAACAAGTTTAAAAAGTACAGTGTTTATTCAAAATATAAATATTTTATAACAATGTAAATTATTTATTATGAACTTTTAATAAACTTTTAATTATTAACTTAATACATCCTTGGTGAATAAAAGTATTAATTTCTTAAAAAAAAAAAAGAAACAATAAAAATGTACTGACCCCAAACTTTTGAACGGTAGTGTATGTCTTACATTAGCTCATTAGTTTCACTTAAATATATGTCATAGTAGGGAAAAAAAAAAAAAAATTATCACAGTTTTCATTTCATCAACTTAAATATGAAAAGGATATCTGGTATGTTGCAGTGGAAAAACATCCAGTTTATCGGTCATACAAAATTATTCATTGCTAAGAATGAAGTATTTCAGAGATACTCATAATAACATCATGTAAACGCAATCTACAGCACAATAACCAGTTTCCCCAAGAGTTCCTCCTAACGGCAAGGCAAAATTTTGAATAATATATTTCATACTTTACAGATAAAAGGCAAAGGCTTGCTTCAAAACTGCCTCTCAACAAACAAATAATTTTCGTATTCTTCACAGACAGTAGGTTTTCAATTCCATGCTGACTATACACTGCATTTTGGTTATTCACCAGACTTATATCTGCCTCATACATTACTCCGTAGGGCTTCTAGCAAAAGGATTATCGTGTACTACAAGCCACTTTAATAAGCTTCAAGAGTCCAGAAGGATCTGCCAACAGTAAACGTGCCGTGCATCACAACTGCGCTCTGTCTCCCTCATGTCACTGGCAGGCGCAGGCACAGATGCTGTGTATTTCACCACCAAGGTGCATCCCTAGTGGATGAACTCTGATTCACTCCGTTTCTCTATTCTAGAAATGCAGTGCTTTGCCTGTTGCCCAGATTAGTGGCATTCATTCGCTCATCAACATGCATAACCCACGTCCCTCCCCCAACCCTGTCTCTCTGTGTTTCTCTTTCTCATCTTTTTTGTTTAATTTTTTTCTCCTTTCATTCTCAAATGAATGCATCTCTTCTCCCGGGAAACCATGATGCAAGGGAGGGCAAATGTGAATATACCATCACCCCAACGCTCGCCCAGACAGCCCGAGATTCGAGCAGCAAATTGCATGTTTAACATGCAAAACTGACACTTGGTTAAACAATAACACTGCTATCTATTTAGGCATTATTGTGTTGCTGTGTATTTCTTGTAGATGAAACATCTCAGCTCTCCTCTTCCGTTTTATAGCCCATGTTAGTTCAACAGACCTACAACAAACGTGCAGTAGCAAATTTTCTAATGCATATATATTGGATTGATTGTATCCACTGTTGATAAGTCACTCTGTATCTAATGGCTTTGAACCCTACATGAGACACCATATAAAAATCACATAGGAATAGAAAGCCATAAAGCACAGTAGTGTTTTGAGTATATCAGGCTGAGGTGAACCCACCGTGAGATTTGCAGTGTTTGCGTCCTTTTATTACGTGAGTGTTTTTTCACAGCTAAACAGATTCTGTTTAAACCACTTGAGCCAAGTTGCAGTCTGCAGAGAAGATTAAAGAGAAAAAAAAAAAAAAAACCTCACATCATCATGAATAATTAAACAAAAGAAAGACTATTATTCTGTTTTTCTGGCCTGGGAGGATTAAAATGTTTGTATCTCATTGTTCTTTTTAAAGTTTCTCCTTGGGGGCAATTCTGGGATTTCTCTTGATTTATGTATGGGTTTACTTTCTTATTTCTTGCACTAAGCCTTCTATGGGTTCCTCATCACACTTCAGCAGCGAGATGCGTTTTAGTCCATCAGTCTCCAAGAACATTCCGAACAGTCTTTGATGAGACGCTGTAACGATGCCAAGAAATAAAAAGGTACAGCACTAATCAAAAGGCTTTTGTGATTTCCACAGTGGCCCTGGTGAATGCTGAGGGGATTATGTAAACATTCAATTTACAATTAGACTCCAGAAGTCTAGCTGACTTTCTGCCTCTGACAAAAGACTTTTTTACATCACAGCTCAAGTGAGTTCAGCAGATCTGATTAATGAACACAATCTACGCACAAACAGTTAAGCAAACTTGCCGTTCAGACGCTAATGAAATGTCTGATGAAAATGGCGCATTATAATCTGATTTTTGTTTTGAAGTCTGTGCACGGTGCTGTGATTTATTCACACAACTAAATGGGTGTTTTGAGAATCCTAAAATTATTTGTATTGTTAATGTCTCCTCATATTAGAATTTATGCTTTAAATTATCATAAAAATAAATTAAAATGATTGGATAAACATCTCTGCTGAATGAAACAATAGAAATGCGAATGGTTTCCACTACAAATAACATTACAAACATTACAAATCATCAGCTTTTAACTATTAAAAATGGTTTTCTTAAGTGTGTTTTGGGACGTTTGCAACCAGTCATAAGATTTTTAATTAATGTTTTTTTAAAGATGTCTCTTCTGCTCTCCTAGCCTGCATTTAATTGTTCCAAAGTACAGCAAAACAGTAAAAATGTGAAATATTTTTATTATTTAAAATAAGGGTTTTCTATTTGAATATTGTTTAAATGTAATTTTATTCCTGTGATTTCAAAGCTGAATTTTTAGCATCATTACTCCAGTCACATTTCCTTCACAAATCATTCTAATATTCTGATTTGCTGCTAAAAAAACACCTTTATTATTATTATTATGTTGAAAACAGCTGAGTAAAATTTTTTTTAGGTTTCTTTGATGAATAGAAAGTTCAGAAGAACAGCATTTATCTGAAATAAAAATCTTTTGTAACATGACAAATGTCTTTATCGTCACTTTTGATCAATTTAAAGCATCTCTGCTAAATAAAAGTATTCATTTCTATAATCCCCCCTCTAAAAATAAAATAAAATATACTGACTCCAAGCTTTTGAATTGTACTTTTTATTTCACATAAATGCTAATTTTTGGATCTTTCCATTCATCAAAGAATCCTGAAAAAAAAATGTACTCAACTGTTGATAATAATAATAAGAAGAAGAAGAAGAAGAAGAAGAAGAAATGTTTTTTGAACAGCAAATCAGCATTTTACAATGATTTCTGAAGGATCATGTGACACTGAAGACACTGAAGTAATTATGCTGAAATATTAGCTTTGATCACAGGAATAAATTACATTTGAAAATATACTGAAATAGAAAACAGTTATTTTAAATAGTAAAAAATATTTCACAATTGTAATGTTTTTGCTGTACTTTGGATCAAATAAATGCAGGCTTGGTAGGCAGAAGAGACTTCTTTAAAAAACTTTAAAAATCTCACCCAATCTCTTGTCCCATTATAACCAGTAAAACCATTTAAAAAAATTGTGATGGTGCGTATTGTTTTTATTATTATTTTTTTTGTTTGTTTGTTTTGTTTTGTTTTGTTTTTAGCAGGGGTAGGCTGTGCTATAGTTTTAATTTTGCAGTAACCCTTTCTGCACCTTTTATCATTACGCCAGTAGGTGCCGACAAGTTACTAAATATAAGAATGATTCCCTCAACTCATTTGTTCAAACAAGTGATTCCTTATAAGTGAGTCTTTCCACTACACACAGGTAATTTGTTCAAAACACTGATTCATTCAGGAAGCAAGTGACTCTTTATGGTGAGTCACTGAATAATTCACTCAAATGATTCTTTTAATTCATTCAGGAACGAAACAAGTGTTTTTATGATCATGAGTGAGTCATTGAATCATTTACTCACGTGATTCAAAAACTCTGATTCATTCAGTAACCTCACTACCGTGTGATTTTGGCAAAACGCGCTACATTGATGCTTTGTTTGGAAGTATTTTGGCGGAGCCAAACTGTGTCAAGAATGTAAGTTATTTAACACTTTCTTATTGTTTATTGAACTGCTGTATAAAGGGAATGCCAGGCTCGCATTCGTGCTGAGGGCTCTGAAAATCAACATGGTTGTCAATATCCGCGACAATTAAGTTAGTTCTGGCAAAGACTGAAGATGCTGGCATCATTTTCACAGCATTTATTGGTTCAGAATAACACAGTTGCTTATTTTCTGTTAGTCTCATACTCTGCAGATTGTCAGTTTTGATGGTTGCGTCTTTTTCTCTGCTTCTCTCTCCCTGGCAATAAGAATACATTGGTCGTCTCTGCCCATTCATCCTCATAAATATCTGGCAAAGAGCTGATTATAGACTGAGAGTCTACACATGTCATCAATTCCGCTGTGTATCAGAGCTGATTAATATTTGATTAACATTTATATTCATAGCCTAATGTATTCTGACAACACAGTGCGGTCAGAATGGGAAAAAGACACCTGTGTGTCATGACAACACATCACAAACAATATTCACATACTGCCATTGCATATCTTCCTGCCTCATTATCTGAGCCTTACACGTCGAATAGAAATCCCTCTCTGGATGTGATGAACACGGCTCTCCAAATAGACTAGAACAGATTGATAATTGGAGGAACATTGGCTAGCAATTGCACATTTTAGCTGCAGAAAAGCCTTAATTTTCTTTGTATTACGAACAGCGTATTATATGGAGCTATAAATTGCTTTTGCAGAAAAATAAGGTTTAATAACATTGGGTGAAGAGAGAATGTGTAAACTCAGCCATGCAGTTTCCCACAGGAGAATGATGGAAATTTGCATAATAGCAGCAGTTTTTAGTGACATTTGAATGAATGTATTTACTGTATGCTGGTAGGCTAACATATCTGTGAAAATACCTGTAAACCAATTCAAAATGTTATTTTTTTTTTAAATTACAGCTATTACAATAATTGTTGTTATTTGCTAAAAGCTAAAATAAAGTAACATAAATATTTCATGAAAAACGTAAAAACCTTAAATAAATTTAAATTTCTAAATATATTTTTTTATTGAATAAATATAAATTATTATTATTTTGTTATATAAATATTAATGAAATTATTTATTTAAAATGTGACCCTGGCAACTAACTGGAATAAAATAAGTTTAATTTGAGGCACTAAAACATAATAAAATGACTAAAACAAAAATAGAAATAAAAAATGGAAATATTAAAATAAAGGTTAATTTAAAATTGTAATCTATCTATCTATCTATCTATCTATCTATCTATCTGAACCCAAAAACTAATAAAAACATAATAAAATTACTGAAACTTAAACTAAAATAGAAATAAAAATGGAAATATAAAAATAAAAGTTAATTAAAATATCTATCTATCTATCTATCAATCTGAACCCAAAAACTAATAAAAACATAATAAAATTACTGAAACTTAAACTAAAATAGAAATAAAAATGGAAATATTAAAATAAAAGTTAATTTAAAAAATCTATCTATCTATTTATCTGAACCCAAAACCTAATAAAAACATAATAAAAATGCTAGAACTTAAAAGTAAAATAGAAATAAAAATAAATAAAAATGGAAATATTAAAATAAAAATTCATTTAAAATATCTATCTATCCATCTCTATCTATCTGAACCCATAAAAATGTAATAAAATTACTAAAACTTAAATAGAAATACTAAAATAAAAGTTCATTTAAAATATTAATATATCTATCTATCTATCTATCTATCTATCTATCTATCTATCTGGGCCCAAAAACTAATAAAAACATTAAAAAAAATTACTGAAACTAAAACTAAAATAGAAATAAAAATAGAAATACTAAAATAAAAGTTCATTTAAAGTATTAATATCTATCTATCTATCTATCTATCTGGACCCAAAAACTAATCTAAAAAAAAAAATCTGAAACTTAAACTAAAATAGAAATAAAAATAGAAATACTAAAATAAAAGTTCATTTAAAGTATTAATATCTATCTATCTATCTATCTATCTATCTATCTGGACCCAAAAACTAATAAAAACGTAAAAAAAAATACTGAAACTTAAACTAAAATAGAAATAAAAATAGAAATACTAAAATAAAAGTTCATTTAAAGTATTAATATCTATCTATCGATCTATCTATCTATCTATCTATCTATCTGGACCCAAAAACTAATAAAAACGTAAAAAAAAATACTGAAACTTAAACTAAAATAGAAATAAAAATAGAAATACTAAAATAAAAGTTCATTTAAAGTATTAATATCTATCTATCGATCTATCTATCGATCTATCTATCTATCTAACTATCTATCTATCTGGACCCAAAAACTAATAAAAATGTAAAAAAATTACTGAAACTTAAACTAAAATAGAAATAAAAATAGAAATACTAAAATAAAAGTTCATTTAAAGTATTAATATCTATCTATCTATCTATCTATCTATCTATCTATCTATCTATCTATCTATCTATCTATCTGGACCCAAAAACTAATAAAAATGTAAAAACATTACTGAAACTTAAACTAAAATAGAAATAAAAAATAGAAATACTAAAATAAAAGTTCATTTAAAGTATTAATATCTATCTATCTATCTATCTATCTATCTATCTATCTATCTATCTATCTGGACCCAAAAACTAATAAAAACGTAAAAAAAAATACTGAAACTTAAACTAAAATAGAAATAAAAATAGAAATACTAAAATAAAAGTTCATTTAAAGTATTAATATCTATCTATATCTATCTATCTATCTATCTATCTATCTATCTGGACCCAAAAACTAATAAAAATGTAAAAAAATTACTGAAACTTAAACTAAAATAGAAATAAAAATAGAGATACTAAAATAAAAGTTCATTTAAAGTATTAATATCTATCTATCGATCGATCTATCTATCTATCTATCTATCTATCTATCTGGACCCAAAAACTAATAAAAATGTAAAAAAATTACTGAAACTTAAACTAAAATAGAAATCAAAATAGAAATACTAAAATAAAAGTTCATTTAAAGTATTAATATCTGTCTATCTATCTATCTATCTATCTAAATCCAAAAACTAATAAAAATGCTAACATGCATGTGGTAAAATTACTGAAACTTAAACTAAATAAAAGTGAAGATGGAAATATTACAATAAAAGCTAATTCAAAATAATAATAAATAAATACTATAACAGTATGCAAATAATATTAAAATATCATTGTTCCACATTGAAAAGAATCATATTCATATTTTTAGTTCAAATGCAAGAAAAGAAAGAAACAAGAGCAGAAGCAAGGCTATTAAAGCTGAATGAAAACCTAAAAAGTTGTCAGTCATTAGGATGGTGGGTTGATTTTTATATTCTGAATATCGATGCTCCATACCTTCCCTGATATGAGCAACAATGTGCATGTGTGAACTCATTAAGTCTTTGGCAGTCAAGGCTGTCGCCCCCTTTCTGATGCTTATTCAGGGACACTATAATTCAAACAGAATAACTAATGGCAACAGTAACAACTGCAGTAAATCACAGTACCACGGCTCTGTTTTTATATCTCGTAGGTGACAGCTTTAATCAAGCAGCAAACCTAGCCAATTAAAATGTTGTCGAGTAAAACTTGTGTGACAGAAATATAAATATAAATGTAATCTGACAGGCTTGTTTCGCACGCGTTATAATTCAGCCTCAGGAAAGGGAAAAAGGAAAGATTTGTGTCTTACTCAGGCCTGTGAGACAACACAGAATTAAATGAAGTGATTCAGGTTTATGCATTAGATGTAACTCTAATTACTCACATTATAACAGACGCATGCACTAATGATCATTATGCCAAGCCAGTGCAAAACAGCAAAACAGTCAGTTTAGAGGCTCTTACGATCTCGCTGATTGGCTGTTACCTCTGACTCGCTGCCAAATCGCTATAGAAGTCACATCCCATGAAAGCTAATTAGACAAAAACATTACAGAGCTCGGTCACATGGAAGTTGTTAATGTAACATAAAGCGCACTCATTGTTTGTGTATGTATTAAAAAGACATAATAAAGGATGCTTAAGACATTAAACATATTAAACAAATGAGTAGCTCACCAGACTGAGGACGAGGGAAAGGGCAACCAACTGAGACCAAGAGAGCCTGAAAAATCAAATTGGTTTAAATCTGATCACACAACAAAGAAATTCAAACATTTTTAAATGGCACAGTGAAATATGAAACAAGGGTGAGAACGGGCCCCGTCTTTAACCAAGCCTCTTTCTTACTTTCTTCAATGAGGCCTTGTGCTTCAGTTTTGGCACTGAGCCCTTGCCTCTTAGATGGAGAGCACATAGCGGGAGGGGGGAGCTATTGTATGTGTCCCTCTCTTCTCAACACTACAACTGCTATTTGAGTTACACAGACACCGGATGCTGCGCTCTTCATACTCCACCGGTTTGATCTGCTCCGGAAAGGAGCACCAGAAACCCTATTTATGTGAATTCTCTCATCTGAACACAAATGCGTTTATCAGCGTTCAGACAGAGGGTTCCCACCGGAGCCATTCGGGGTTAAGTGCCCTGTTCAAGGGCACAACATCTATGTCTTGGGGTGGGACATAAAAGCAAGACTGATCGGGTGGCATTTCATGGGGTGGGAGGGGTGGGAGGCGTGGGTGAGGGGAACTGTCAATCGCTCTCCCAACTGTTGAGAAAAATAGTGTATGTATATTTTACTGTTGAGAACAATGTGATTTACTGATTTAATTGCTACAAAACTATACTGGAAAAAGTAATATATATATATATATATTTATTATGTGTGTGTGTGTATATATATATATATATATACATACACACACGCATATATATATATAAGTATAATATATATATTTTTATATATAATATTTATATATGTTGA
The DNA here is from genome assembly GCF_022985175.1 of Labeo rohita. NCBI lineage: Eukaryota > Metazoa > Chordata > Actinopteri > Cypriniformes > Cyprinidae > Labeo > Labeo rohita. The sequence continues at coordinate 20,018,585 of NC_066891.1, read as the reverse complement.
GCACAATGTGATCACATTGTGATCTTCCAACACATTTTAATTCCTAACAAAAATGTTTGGAAATGCACTGTGCATTAGAAAATAATATATATTTATTATAAATAAAATGTAAAATAAATAAGTAATAAATATATGAAATAATACATATATTATTCAATGGTATATTATAATGTATAATAATAAATTATATAAAAATAATTTATATAATATTTGTTTTACTGTCGAGAACATGACATGGTGACATGTGAACACAATTTTATTCCTAAAAAAAAAAAAAACTATACTGGAAATGCACTGTAAATTAGAAATGTATATATTATATATATTTATTATATATAAAATGAGTAATAAATAATAAATATATTAAATAATACATACATTAATCAGTGGTTTATATTAATTTGGAAATTATATAATATATATATATATTTTTAATAAAAATAATTAAATACATAAATGTATTTTATATATATATATATGTGTGTATATATATATATATATATATATTTTTTTTTTTTACTGTTGAGAACATTGTGCTCACATTGTGATCTTCCAGCACATAATAAAAAAACGGAAATAAGTATTATATAATTATATATATACATATATATATATATATATATATATATATATATATATATTTTTTTTTTTTTTAATTGTACTGTTGAGAACATTGTGATCACATTGTGATCTTCCAGCACATAATAAAAAAAAGAAAATAAGTATTATATAATTATATATATAAATAAAATTAAATAATTATACTTATATGTTATAATATATTTAATATTGTATGTGTGTATATATATATATATATATATGTGTGTGTGTGTGTGTGTGTGTATGTGAAATGTATTAAGTAAAATAAAAGCAAGTCAATATTATACAGAATATATAAAAATAATAAATAATACATATTCTACTATATTTACAGTAAATCTATTGTGTTGTAAAATAGATTTTAAAAAGTTTTGCCAACTGTTGAGAAAAAGCATTGCAATCTCCCCACACATTTTAATGACATCCGTATTTTAATTATGAAAAAATTATACTGGGAATGAAGACAAGAAAAAATATTATGTATATATAATTATAAAATAATTATAAAAATATATAATATATTAATAATATATATAAACTATTTTCAATAGCTTATTATAATAAGTCAATTATGTAAAAATTAACTACATATGTATATATACAGTTATAATATATATTGTAATATATATATTACAGTTTTATTGAGAAATTTCTAAAAATGAATTCTTACCAAATTTGATGTTTCCTTCCATAGTCTTTTCCTTTCTGGTGCCCCTTTAGGTGGGTAGAGGAACACAGAGCAGCGAGGGTCTCGGTGCAGGTGCTCTTCCTCTCTGAGGTGAATTCATTCTGTTTTTTCCCCTCTTTCTTCAAACCAGAATCTCTGAAATGTCTCTTTTCACAGAAATCCGGTATATCTTCGCTGAAAAACTGGCAAAAAAACGGCCGAAAAAAATGGGAAATAGCAAAGAATTCAGTAGTACACCTTCACAACTCTTCAGTGCCGCTTTTCACAGAAACCCGGCAGACCCCTGTCAAGAAACTGAAGGGAAAGAGGACAAAAAAAAGAGATTACATAAGAATTCTGTAGTACATCTTCAGAACTCCTTTCCCTCTGTCAGGGAAAAGCAAAAGTGAGAGGGGAGGAGTGGAGGAATGGGAAGGCTGTCTCCATTCTCCTCTGCATCCCTCTGCCTTATTCTCACAGCTCTCACTGCAACACACACACACACACACACACACACTGCACAGCCCCCACCTCTTTCCCCCTTCTTCTGCTCTGTCAAACAGACACACAAGCTTAGTTCATTACTATTCACCGGGTCTTCCTAAGACGCTCAACGCTACCCTACTAAGAGAGGAAAAAACAGGCTTGTTGCATCTAATGTGAAATGGATTTTGTCCATTCTGACATATCAAAAGCCTTCCACCTCCCCTCGTCCAAAAACTGTGACGCAATAAGCAGCAGTGTAATATATTCCTTTGTCTGTCCTTTTTGTTGCTCATGATACACGATACAGGTATGTGCCGAATTTGTCTCGAGTCTTATCTCAAAGTTCCTCGCCCACCATCTTAAAACGCCGAATCCCTTCTGTGTTACCCCCGATCTTTGTTTTTCTCCCATTTTCCCTCTACTAGCGTTCGCTGGGAGTGATCTGTCTCGCTTGGCTAGAGAGCTGGCAGCAGGGCTGAGGTGAGGAGAGAGAGCGAGCACACTGAGGTTAGCCATGTGAGTCTTCCAGCACACTCAACTTCACCAGCCGCTTCCCCCGAGGATCCGCGTGCCTCTGGGCTCTGTACTCGGTTCGATCAAGTTCAACAACTTTTTTTGATGCGAAGCTTTGAGTTTTGATGACATTTGAAAGTTCGGGCTGTAATGCGTGGAAAAAACTGTTTGACAAGTGTGACAGGGTGTCATTGAATGCCTGTTCTGTGGGCTTGTGATTTCTGTGTGTCGATGCAGAAAAAAGTGGATTTTTTGCGCAAATTCTTGGAGGTAATGCTTTGTTCACGTGTGCCAAATTCCTGGCGAGGACAGCACTCTTGCGAGTTACCTTTTCTGCATTTTTTTCTCCTCTCCCGCCGCCCTGCCTCACATTGCTGAGTGAGGAGTGAAATGAGAGAGGAAATCCTTTTACACATGATCTGGTCCGTTAGGCTTGGTTGGTGGTGCCTTTCTGCGGTAGTTTTGTACTTGGTTATTTGTCATTTTTGGTTTAAGTTTCTTACAGTAAACTCAATTTAAGATCAACTGTAAGATTTCTGGACTGAAATGACTTGCTTGATTTGCGTTGAGTAACTTTTCCAACATGCATGTGTTGGTATGTGGAGCCTAATTTAGGTTACCACTAAAAAGTCGGAATGAAGTGGAAATTCCCCTTTTGTGTTTTCTTAATGATCATTTTATCCATGCTCATATTCTGGAATTTCTAAATTCTGTCATTAAAGGAGCAGTTCACTTCCGGAACAAAAATTTACAGATGATGTCACCCCCTTGTCATCCAAGATGTTCATGTCTTTCTTTCTTCAGTCGTAAAGAAATTAGGTTTTTTAAGGAAAACGTTTCAGGATTTTTATCCATATAGTGGACTTCAGTGGTGCCCCTGAGTTTGAACTTCCAAAATACAAAATACGGCTTCATACCATCCCAGCCGAGGAAGAAGGGTCTAATCTAGCTAAACATTCTTTTGTTTTCAAAAATAATTACAATTTATATGCTTTTTAACCTCAAATGCTCCAACTTCAAAATCACCCCACATCGTGTTTATAAAGTGAACATGCAAAGAAGGTCAAATGCCCTTTACAAAAGGTAAAACAGCGATGTAGGATGATTTTGAAGTTGGAGGAGAAAATGAGATGGGTGTTTTTTGTGTTTCTCGTAAAAAGAATATAAATTGTACATTTTTTAAAAAAAAATAACCGTTTTGCTAGATAAGACCATCCTTCCTTGGCTGGGATCGTTTGGAGCCATTTGAAGCTGCATTTAAACTACATTTTGCAAGTTCAAACTTGTGGGCACCAGTGAAGTCCACTATATGGAGAGAAATCCTGAAATGTTTTCCTCAAAAAACATAATTTCTTTACGACTGAGGAATGAAAGACATGAACATCTTGAATGACAAGGGGGTGAGAAAATTATCTGTAAATTTTTGTTCTGGAAGTGAACTTTTCCCTTAAAGTACCCCTATTATGGAGTTTTGAAAATTACCTTTTATGCACAGCTCTAAATGAATGAAAAGATCCTGCAAAGTTGCAAATCTTAAAGTGCTCTGTGTATAAAGTTATTGTATTTTTTATTTTTTTTTAAAGAGTTGATTCCGAGTCATGACAACGAGTCGTTTTTAAAACTAATGTTTAGCTGTTTCAAGCGGACGTCAACATGAAACATTAGCATATTGCCCACCCGCTTGTTGCCCACGCAGACCCGGGAAAACTTGAACTCCCCTCCCTCAAACACTGTAGCGGATTCCTGTGGATAGCATCATGTCGAGAAGATGCTGTGCTAGAGTTAGGTTATGTCAGAAAACTCCCATCTCATGTTCTCCTCCAACTTCAAAATTGTCCTACATCGCTGCAGAAGTACCGACCCAGTTTTAACAAAGTGAGTGTGCAAGCAGGGTCAAACACGCTTTACAAACAAAAAAGGTAAAACAGCGATGTAGGGCGATTTTGAAGTTGGAGAAAGAATCCTGGAATGTTTTCTTCAAAAAAACTAATATTAACATCTTGAGAAATGAACATCTTGGATGACATGGGGGTGAGTAAATTCTCAGTAAAGTTTTATTCTGAATGTGGAGTAATCCTTCAAAAACTGTTGCTCTCATGTACTCTATAGCATGCAAAATCTGTATTTAGTTGTGTGTACTGTGTTGCTCCATGCAGCTTGTAGGTCTCTGGCTAACTGGCTAACAGCAATATCTATTCGCTCGCAATTGTCTAGAAATGTGTTGATGAATAGTGAATGTTTGTCGTTGTTATTATTTGGAGTTCTGCTAAAGAATAGAACAACACGTTGGTGTACAAACTGCAGTGCTTTATCAATACGTTTCTGCATTGGGCTAATGCATATACCATGGCTGTTTGGGTTTTTCTATTTCCGTGTGCTGCACACAGTAGACCAATCACAACAGACTGGGTCATCAGACCAATCTCCAATCACAGATTAGCGTCACACAAAGGATGGGTTTGGACAAATGATTCCTTGAGCGTTTGGGAGTCATTGAGCAAAAAAGGAAAAAATAAATGCATATTATGAGACAATGAAAGTTTTTTTTGACTTTGCATGCATGTCAACCTGTTGTTGGAGACTCCCAAAACCAAAATATGAACCTTTCATAATCCATAATAGGGGCACTTATTACAAGCTTACACTTACAAGCTGGACAATCAAGTTCCGCCTTTCTTTATTTCTTCAACAATTCAATTTCACTCGGTTGTACGTCACAATATAGAAAAAAAAAAACATCTGTTGCTTCTTCCGTTACATTGTGACTTTAATGTGCATAAATGTCATTAATTATTCACTTTCTTGTTTTCTTTTGTGGAACCCAAAACCTCTTATTAATATACCTGTAATAAAGCAAATGAGAAAAAAAAGACCATAAAAAATTGGTTCATATAACTTGTGTACTGTATTACAGTCTTCCAAAGACATATAAAGATGATTGTGTGAGGAAAAGATGGAAATTTAAGTCATTATTCATGGAAAAATATTGGCATCTTCCCTGGTTCAGCTTGACAAGTTCATAAAAGTTTATGAGAACTGTAGCGATTTATGAATGAATCATTCTTGTGAGTCAGGTTTTTTGACTCAGAGGTATTAAGAAAGTCATACGAGTTTGGAACAAACGAGGCTGAGTAAATGATGACATTTATTGCAAGGACATTTATACAACCCCAGTTCCACAAAAGTTGGGACGATTTGTAAAATGCCGTAAAATCAAGAATATGTTATCTGTTTATTCTCTTTAAACTTTATTTAATTGACTAAAGTACAAAGAAAAATTTTCCAGTGTTTTCAGTGGCCAACGTTTCATTTTATTTTGTAAATATAACCAATTTTTGATTTTCATGGCTGCAGCACAAAAATGTCAAACAAATCAAAAATCATGTTTCTTAATAGAAGATCACAAAGAATTTAGGTCTTTCACCAACTACCACACATAATATTGTGAAAAGATTCAGGGAATCCAGAGAAATGTCAGTCTATGTAGGCAAGTTACCTCAGGTGAATGTGCATGACCTTTGAGCTTTCAGATGGCTTAGCATAAGAAATTGTCATGCTGTATAGCCACATGGGCTCAGGAGTACTTCAGAAAACTGCTGTCATTGAACACATTCTGCAGCTGCATCAATAAAATTCATAAACTTGAATTTCTGTTACTCTATCAGAAAGCTATACATCAGTTCTGTGCAGTGATGCCATGGGGTTCTCTGGGCCAGAGCTCATCTCAGATAGTCAAAAAGACGATAGAAATGTGTGCTGTGGTCAGACGAGTCTACATTTCAGCTTGTTTCTGGGAAAAATCAACATCGAGTTAGTAGTACCAAAGACCAAAGGGACCATCCAGCAGATGCAAATGCAAATGACTGTCATGGTACGGGGGTGCAGCAGAGCAAATGGCATTGGTGACTGGAATATGTGCGAAGGTACCACTGAAATGGAGGCATGTATTGGGATTGTACAGACACATATACTGCCATCAAGATAACGTCTTTCATGGGAAGTCCATGGTTATTAGGTCAGAACAATGCCAGGTCTCATTCTGCATGTTCTACAACAGCATGGTTTTGTAGACACAGACTGAATGTGCCAGACTGGACTGTCTCCTATTGAAAATATATAGCCAGTCATGAAAAGGAGAATCAGACAACGACGATCACAGACTGCTGAGCATTTGAAGTTTTTTATCAAGCCAGATTGGACAACAATTTTGCTTGCAAAACTTGAAGTATTAGCTTCCACAATTCCCAACTAATTAAACATTGTATTAAACGGAAAGTTGATGTGGCACAGTGTTAAAGGAGAAGTCCACTTCAAACTGGTATGGTGCCCCAATTTTGAACTTCCAAAATGCAGTTCAAATGCAGCTTCAAACAATCCCAAATGCGGTTGCAAATTATCCAAGCCGAGGAGGAAGGGTCTTATCTAGTGAAACGATTGGTTGTTTTAATTAAAAAACTACTATTTAAATACTTTTTAATCTCAAACGCTCGTCTTGCCTTTCTCTCCCTGAACGCTGTGTATTCTGACTCAGGACAGTTAGAGTATGTAGAAAAACTCCAAACATATTTTCTCCCTCAACTTCAAAAATCATTTTAAAATCATCCTACATCACTGCAGAAGTGCCGACACAGTCTATGCAAAGTGAACACGCGAAGAAGATCAAACACCCTTAACAAAAAAGGTAAAACAGCAATATAGAACGATTTTGAAGTTTAGGGAGAACATGAGATGGGAGTTTTTTGACATACCCTAACTGTCATGAACCGGAAAAATATAGTCCAGGCTGAGTAAGACAAGAGGAGCATTTGGCATTACAAAGTATATAAATTTTATTATTTTTATGAAAATAACCAACCGTTTTGCTAGATAAGACCCTTCTTTCTCAGCTGGGATCATTTACAACTGCATTTGAAGCCGCATTTTGGAAGTTCAAAATCAGGGCACAATACCAGTCCATTATATGGAGAAAAATGCTGAAATGTTTTCCTCAAAAAACATAATTTCTTTACGACTGAAGAAAGAAAGATATGAACATCTTGGATGACAAGGGGATGAGTACATTATATGTGAATCTTTGTTTTGGAAGTGGACTTTTCCTTTAACGCACTGCACAGTGACTGCAAAATAACATGTCCTGTCTATATCAGCAGCTTGTAATAGAATATATACGTCATTCAAAAGGAAAAACTAAAATAAAGATATTCGAGATAAACACAGATATGAAACATAAACATAGAAATGCTTGCTTACCATTATATTAGTACTGTTGAATATTAGTAATTTTCTTCTTTTTAAGCAGCTCATGTTGTTATGATAATATTCACATATAGACCAATTATTGGTTTGTAAACATTCGGGATGCGTGCGCATCATGATTGCAGAAAACCCTGGAGATATAGCCTTTATGGCTAGAGAATTACACGGATACGGTACAAAATAGTTAGATTTAAAAAGATTATAGATAATAATATAAGATACGATGTAATTACAAGAGCTTGTCACTCAGCGATAAGCACTGTTATTCAACAAAATTGACGCTAGATAGGGAGAGTCTTACAGATCTGAAATAGGGATGACGTTTTTGTGGGAGGTTCAAGTAGCAGTCTGTGGAGCCATGGAATAAAAGAATCAAAAAAGGTAAATTTGATTTTATATTTCAAAATTCTGACTTTATTCTCCCAATTCCGAGATTATATCTCACAGTTCTAATAAGGAAAAACAACTCATCATTCTCTTTTCCCCTTGGCTCAGAATAGGAGTTTATTCCACACTTTTGGCTTTTTTACCCTGACAATTAACCGACTCATTATTTTTGAGTTAAATCGAGTTATAAAGTCAGAATTAGGAGATATAACTGTGCATTTGCTAGACAAAAAAGCCAGAATTGTGAGATTAAATAAATAAATGTTATGTAAAATGTTAATAGTAATAGGTTTAAATAATATGTCATGCTGTAAATGTAGGGCCAATACAATACGTTCATATGAACAACATATGTGAATATTATGTAGACATATTGTTTAAATCAAATTTATGCTTTAAAAATAGAGTAATCATAGCAGTTTTCATCCATAGAATGTCAGTTTAAACGTCTGCGTTTAGCTTCAAATGGCGTCTTTGACGACTGTATTCTAAAAAATGATGTGCATTCAGATTTTGACATCAAAACATTTTTTTCCTCTTATTCCATGGATTTTATCCGTTTACCTCCACTTGTTACTAGTGTTTTTCAAATGACGAAACTGTGACGTCTACTCCAAATTGGATAAGATTACGTAACATAAGAACAGCCTTCTGTTTGTGCCGCCTTCATTTAGTTAGGCCTACTCTTTTCATCACTTTCACTTTACTAGGCATCAAATCAGAGTTCTCACATTCCCCGATGGCCCCGACGGCCATGACTGTCCCGACACCGATTCAACATGTTGAATCGGGCAAACTCCCGCTGACGTGAGCCTGACGAGAGCCGACGTGTTGAACACACCAAACAGACTAGCCCGACAGACACTGACCGACTGCTGACCGTCAGCTTGGTGTGTCTCAGTCTTTAAACATGCCTCTGTCCCAACTTTTTTGGAGTGTGTTGCAGCCATGAAAATCAAAATTTGGTTATATTTACAAAATAAAATTAAAAGTTGGCCACTGAAAACATTGGAACTTTTTCTTTGTACTTCAGAGAGAATGAGCAGGTAACACATTCTTGATTTTATGGCATTTCACGAAACGTCCCAACTTTTCTGGAATTGGGGTTGTATTTATCTATGGTGGTATGAATTACATTTTTATCATCTCTTTATCATCCCTTTACCATCTTATCTAAAGTTCTAAAAATGTAATAATTAAATCATCAAATAAATTCATAACTAAACCGAACAACTAAACAATGTATAAACAACAACAAAGCCTTTAATGGAATAATTCGCCCAAAAATGGAAATTTTGTCATTTACTCACCCTCCACAAACCTCCAAACCTGCATAAATTTCTCTCTTCTGTTGAACACAAAAAAAGATATTTTGAAGAATACTGGGAACCAAACAGTTGCTGGTAGCCACTGACTTCCCTAGTATTGACCTTTTTAGCAAAAAACAGTATTCTTGTAGCTTCATAACACTGCAGTTGAACCATTGATGTCACATGGACTTTTTTAACGATGTCTTTACTACCATTCTGGGCCTTGAATGTGTCAGCTGCATTGTGGTCTATGCAGGGTCAGAAACCTGCTGGATTTCATCTTGATTTGTGTTCTGAAGATGAACAAAGGTCTTACAGGTTTGTAACGACATGAGCGTGAGTAAATAATGACAGAAAAAACTATTTTTTTCAGGTGATGAATAATAAAAACATTGGCAGCCAATAAAAATCCACCAATTTTAATAGAGCTTGACCATTTTAAGTGGCGGACAACTAAACTGCTAATATGGACACTAACTAATATGTGACCCCGGACCACAAAACCAGTTATAAGTAGCACAGTTATATTTATAGCAATAGCCAAAAATACATTGTATGGGCCAAAATTATCGATTTTTCTTTTATGCCAAAAATCATTAGGATGTTAAGTAAAGATCATGTTCCATGAAGATATTTTGTAAATTTCCTACCATAAATATATCAAAACGTAATTTGTTTATTAGTAATTTGCTTTGCTAAGAACTTCATTTGGACAACTTTAAAGGTGATTTCCTCAATATTTCGATTTTTTTTTGCACCCTCAGATTCCCGATTTTCAAATAGTTGTATCTCACCCAAATATTTTACAATCAATCCATGGGAAGCTTATTTATTCAACTTAGAGATGATGTATAAATCTCAATTTCCAAAAATTGACCCTTATGACTGGTTTTGTGGTCCAGGGTCACACATAGTCATTGTTATACTTATCTTTATAATTATTATAATTATAATCTTTATATTGTTCTAGGTGTGAACACTAGCATATAGTTGACCTCAAAGCTCAAATCGATGCGACTTCACGTCTTTAAGTACAGAAGGATGTGTGGTGCTTTGTGAACTTATCTAGTGGGAGTTCATTTCTCTTCTCTCTCCCTCTCTTCTCCCGCTCTCGCTCTTTCTCAGCTGTCAGTCTGGTCGGGTCCAGTCTGTTTGTAGCTCTATTTTAAGCGAGGACACAGCCGGGGGGAGGGGAGGAGGAACAGGGGAGGATGAAGGCTCCAGGGGCGAGAGTGTGTCGTAATGAAAGACTTATCAGCAGGCCAGAACACCCGTCCAGACAGTCTATGAGATCAAGCAGCATGTAGATTTTCATATCCGTCCATTGACACTCACCTCACATATCAAAACCGTCAATAATTAACCAGGCCTGAAGCTATAATTATTCATTATCCATCAGAGGTGCTGGTAATCTGGTCATGGCTTTACGACAGACTCGCTGCTCAAGGTTATTTGGAAATGATGATCATTAAAGTGACCCTGCCTGCATATAAAACACGTTATGCAGCATTTCTGGATGCTTTAGTTCGATCACAAAAGGCTTGCTAGATTGTTTATGAGCAAGTATGGTTTTGTGGGGCATTTGGCAGGAGATGTTCAGTGTTTTTCATGTGGTCTTAAAAGGCATGGCTCAGAACAAATTGTGGCTGTTGCGGATGCCAAAAACAAGAGCCGTCTCACCAGAATTATGGCCATCTTATCTTCTCTCAGCCAGACGGCTGTGTGCGAGCACAATCTAAACCTCTCAGAAACCTTCAGAGCATCTTCCTCTTAATCTGCATATTCAGATGCTATTCAGCGTTGTGATCATCACACAGGCCTGCTCTTGTGTGCAAGGAAGCCCGCTTTTGTCTCAGATCTCCACAGACGCTTTCCTTCAGTCTGAACAGCTGGCTGAACAGCAAAGATGATTTACCTTCATTTTTTTCCTCTAGCGTGCCTTTCATGATTCTTTACATATCCAATACAAAATTAAACTGACATACTTTCTGAAGACGACCACATTCACATATTAAAACCAAATGATTTTGCGAACTTGACCTCAACTTCTGCTCTTCAGCTATAGCAATCTGGTAAATCAGTGGGGATAAAGCATAGGATGAATGCTAAATCATGATACAATGCGAAAGTGTTTATACTAAAGCATGTTAAAGCAGGTGAATGTTAGAGTATGATGTTGTGTTAATGTTTTATATACTGAAGTATGATACAGTGCTGACAGTGATGATACTAAATCATGATACAGTGCTAATAGTTTGTATACTAAAGTGTGCTATAATTCCAATACTGTAGTTTGTATAATAAAGCAAGATACAGTGTTCATACTAAAGTATGAAACACTGTATTTATTATATTAATGCAGGATATTGTACAAATGGTTTGTGTACTAAAAAATGATATAGTGCTAGAATGATAGTGTTAATTGACTGTATACTGAACCATGATAAAGGGTGCATACTAAAATATGATACAGTGCTAATAGTTTATATACTATAATATGACAGTGATAATTGTTTGTATACTAAAGCTGTTGTGCTAATAGTTTCTATGCCACAGAAATAATGTAGCGCTAAAAGTTGTATACTAAAGCAGGATAGAAGCATTTTAAAGTATGATACAGTGCTAATAGGAATGATACTAAATCATTATACAGTGCTAATAGTTTGTATTCCAAAACATGTTATAATTCTAATACTGTAGTTTTTATACAAAAGCATGATACGCTTGCTAAAGCGTGCTAAAGAGTGCAGTTTTAGTGCATATTGCAGTTTGTATAATAAAGCAGGATACAGGGTGCATACTAAAATATGATACAGTGAATACTTTTTATATAAATGCATGATAGTACAAATGGTTTAGTTTTTAAACTTAAGCATGATAGTGCTAATAGCTTATATGTGACCCTGGACCACAAAACCAGTCATAAGGGTCAATTTTTCCAAATTGAGATTAATACATCATCTGAAAGCTGAATAAATAATCTTTCCACTGATGTATGGTTTGTTATGATGATGATTCATGACAATATTTAGCCGAGATACAACTATCTGGAATCTGAGGGTGCAAAAAAATCTAAATATTGAGAAAATCACCTTTAAAGTTGTCCAAATAAAGTTTTTAACAGTGCATATAATTAATCAAAAATCAAGTTTTTATATATCTGCAGTCGGAATTTTACAAAATATCTTCATGGAACATGATCTTTATTTAATATCCTAATGATTTTTGGCATAAAATAAAAATCAATAATTTTGACCCATACAGTGTATTTTTGGCTATTGCTACAAATATACCCCAGCGACTTAAGACTGGTTTTGTGGTCCAGGGTCACATATACTAAAGCATGATAGAGGATGCATACTAAAGTATGATACTGTGCTAATAGTTTGTGTACTATAGTATGGTACAGTAATAATGGTTTGTATACTAAAGCATGCTACAATGCTAATAGTTTCTATACTGAAGCTATTGCTATACTATAGAAATAATGCAGTGCTAATAGTTTGGATACTAAAGCATGTTACAGATTTGAATATTAAAGCATGGTAGTGCTAATAGTTATACTTTATGTTAATAGTATAAAGCAAGACACAGGGTGCATACTTAAGTATGATACACTGTGTACTTTTTATATTAATGCATGATATATACAAACTAAAGAATGATATAGTGTTCATCGTTTTTTCTTAAGCATGACAGTGATAATAGTTTGTGTATTACAGCATGATAAAGGGTGCATACTAAAGTATGATACAGTGCTAATAGTTTATATACTATGGTATGATACAGTGCTCATAGTTTTTATACTTAAGCATGAAAAAGGGTGCATACTAAAGTATGATACAGTGCTAATAGGTTATATACTATAGTATGATACAGTGCTAATGGTTTGTATACTAACATATGTTACAATGCTAATAGTTTGTATACTAAAGCATCCTATTCTGCTGATTGTATATAAAGCATGATACATACAAAGGTATGATGCAGTGCTAATAATTTACATACTAAAACATGATTCTGAGGCACAAGGGTGCATGCTATAACATGATAGAGCAATAATAGGGTGCAAAGTAAAAGATGCATTCCTGTTCCAGAACTCCATTCAATCTCAGTCAGATGCACAGAGCAGAAGCACAGTCAAGTCTATAGAGCTCTAATTATGACAGAACAGTCTGCCTGTAACCAACCTGCAAACAGCCCCACCGAAGCCCCATCTCATGCCTCTCATTTATCTTGTTTGGAGGAGGGGAATTGGGTTTCAGATAAAGCATAGGATATGGTCCTGCTCCTGCCTCAAGGCGGCGGGATAGATAGTCTACCTTGGTGTGTCAAGGTGGAATAGATTGATTTGTTGTGGTTGAGGTCTGTGCGACGGATGTTGGAAAATCTCGTTTCAATTTTATTGCCTTTAAAGCCTTGGGAAGGCTTTTTTTGTGACTTGTATTGTACACTGGAGAGCGTTTGGTGAAGATAACTTCGGTTCGGAGTAACATTTCACCATTAATTCTGTTTTTCTTGATTGTTTTTTCTTTCATTATCTGACTGACTCTAAAATGACACTGCTGCTTATGTGAAATTGCTTAAACTACACCTCAGACTTGGATGTTTCATACTTCATGTTGGTTTTGGGTTGGAGTGGAGCACAAATACTATCAAGGTTGTGCCAACAGGCATGAGATCCCCTTTGAGTGTTTAGTAACGTCAGCCGGTCCTTTGGGAAATCCCCCAGACCGGGATAATGTCAGGTCCATGCTGCCCCCGCTGTAACTGTACAGCTTTAATTACAAACCTGCAGAGTATTTCTGTGTGTGTATGTGTGTGTGTGAGAGAGAGAGAGATGGAAAGATTCACTGCTTGAGACAATTAAAAATTCACTGTGGAAGAGTCGAACAATTATTCTGTGTACAGATTTCTAATTATCTTCAGTTTACATGTGTGTACACATTAGTGCATTTGCTGGGAGTGAAAGTGTTGGGGAGGAGGGTCTTGCCAGTTGCACAACACTGACGTGGCACCCATACCAAATATCAGCAGACATGTCTGGATTAAACTAAAGACAAAAGCGTAGGAGTTTGTGAGTTCTGTGTGTAAAAATAGTTCTGACTAATGAGGAATTAGTCAATTATTGTTCAATGACAAAACTAAAGTTTGACTTGCTGTCTTTTTTCAGGTACCGCTGTATCAGCAGTAAACATGATTGAAATTCAAACAAGCAAAAGAGTCTTGATTTCTTTTATCCTTTTTTAATTTTGCATTATAAAAGGCATTTATATATTAATGTACCCATGAAATCAAATTTGAATTTGTTTTTTGGTTTTTAGTAAATATGTTAGCCTTAAGGTTATATATAAGCTAGTGTGTTTCAAAACAATGACAAAATTTGCATTTAGAAGATGTAAGCATTCAAAACTTACAGTCTCTCACTTTTTTTTCAATGCTTTATTATTCCAATGCCATGAGAACATGAGGTATTACATATTCATGTCAAATTACAATAGCCGCCAGAGAAAAGGAAGAAAAGAAAGAAAAATTACATAAAATTCAATGCTTTCAGAGCATTACGTTTTCAGTGCTTTTTTGTTTTTTGATGGTTCCAAATGATTTACATACAATGTGAAGTCATTAATAAAATGGGAAAAATTTGGTCTACATTGAGCCCACTTTTTATGTATATGATATTTTCCTAACAGAATAAGCAGTTGTATATGGTGTTGTTCCTTACAATTCAAATTTTCATTTTCTGTATAAAACAGCATGTCAAATATACAAATTTCTATCATACATTCCATCTTTCTATTAACATAGAATTCCACATCCTTCCAAAATAATCTTGAATAAATACAATAAAAAAAATAGATGCAAAATAGTTTCTTTTTCTTGACCCCAAAAATGACAGGTATATGAAATATTAAGCTTAAATCTTTCCAAAACATGCTTAGCAGGATAAATGCTATGAAGTATTTTGTAAGACACTTCCTTGATTTTGTTATTGATACAAAACTTATTTGGCAACTTCCATGCTTTAACCCAAGATATATTACCAAATAAAAAAGACCAAAAAAATCTTGCTGCAGGTAAAGACACAGAACAAAGAGCATTCTTTATAATCTTATTGCTGCACCGTTGTTTTAAAACATCAACATTTTCAATGAAAATGTTTCCACAAGGATTTAACTATGTTGATTCCTTCTGAGACACAGTTTTTTAAAAGCATCATCACACTCTTTGGAATACAGTCTCTCACTTCCGCCAATTGTTAGTTTTCGCGTGACGTCATACGCTCATAGGAACGCCCACCTGGAGGGCAAAACGAAGTAGTAATGTAGTAAAATGCAGATAAGAAAGGGTGAAATTCAGTTAACAACTTACTGATTACTGAATTTGATCTTGTAATATTACTGTTTTAAATATATTAAGGCACTTTAAGTGTTTTTACAACATTTTGTTGTACTGTTTAATGATTGAAATATTGGAGCGGGTGCCTAATATGGATTGCATATGGCCAAAACGTGCATTTTGTTCACATACCTTTGTTTTATTCTTTTGAGAGGAGATCTAAATATTTGCGGCTTTGAAACAGATGAAAAATTGTCAAGCTTGTGCTGCAGTTCTATGAATGTTTTGCCCTCCAGGTCTTTGAGCCGGTCACGTGATTGAAAGCTATCAATAGGATCAACGATTTTGATGACATCACCCTTCACTTCAGCTTCTGATCAAACTTTCTGTCCAATCAAATGCTCTCTAGAATCTGAAGCGTCCCACCCTCTAAACTAATAATAGATGCAGAATTAATATTTTCTGTACAGTGAATGAATGGCATGTAGTGCACTATAAACGCATTCAGACAATTCAGACAGTGTAAACATGCTTTCCATTGGGTCAAAAAAAGTCTGGTTTTGCACTATTTCACAAACCGACAGTGCACGCAGTCACGATAGCATGGAGTGGATCATATTTACGAGTCGGCGCAGAGCATAAAACGTAATGCTGTAATAAAAACAAAATGCTATTGGCTATTTTAAAAAGGGGTGGGACTGATATGTCCCACCCTCTCTTTCTGTTTCAGTTGAAAGTACTTCAACACATAGAATAATGCTATGGGTTTCAAAGCCATTAGGGGGTGCATATTCAAAACAAAGAAACAAAAGCGTAGTTTGATGATGCCGTGATTATGTGTGGAATCATGGGAGTTGTCTTCTTCATCCTCACAGTTGTTGCAACCCGACTGGTTTGGGCAGAAATGTTCATTGATGAGCTAATATATTAAAGACTTATTAAGGTCACTGTAGTATGAAGCAGGGCATAGCTGAGAGTCGTGGAAGCGAAACGAGGATGCTGGAGCGATTGCTAATGAGAGATGAGCACTTCCACTCTTTCTGGACATGCTTATAAAAAGCGGTAAAGCGGTGGTGTTTTATCGTACTAGATACTTTCGAGTGTGTTGAAAACTCTGTTATAATGCTACTCTGTGTGTTCACCACCTGTTTGATAAAACGCAATATATTAAAGGTGTCATGACATGTTTTTAAAATTATTTTTAATGTTCCTTGAGGCTTAATTATAATGTTAATAAAGTTTATTGCACAAAAAAAATAAAGAAATATGTGGGAAACAGATCAATAGATTTTAAAATGCAAAATGTACATTTATACATGAAATGTGTATGAATTACACCAGGGGTGCTCAATCCTGTTCCTGGAGATCTACCTTCCTACAGAGTTCAGCTCCAACCCTGATCAAACACACCTGAACCAACTAATTCTGAAGGAGCACTTGATAATTACAGACAGGTGTGTTTGATCAGGGTTGGAACTATACTCTGCAGAAATGTAGATCTCCAGGAACAGGGCTGGGCACCCCTGAGTTACACAATGAACAAACGTGTATAAATTAAATATGTGCAATACACATAATGTAATATATGCAATCATCAGCATTTAAAATAGTATAAAACGTATAGTACAAGTCATGGGTAATTTCTTAATTAATAGTTAAAGGCACAATATGTAAGTTTTCGCCACTAGAGGGTGCATATTCAAAACAAACAAGCACCAAAGGCATAGTTTGATTAAGCCGTGATTGATTGTGGAATCATGGGAGTTGTTGTCTTCATCCCCACAGCCAATGCAGTCCATTGGGACTCGGCAGAAATCATGTTCATTGATGAGCTAATGTATTGAAGACTTATTAAGGTCACTGTATAGTATGAAGCAGGATGGGGCTAAAAGTCCTGGAAGTGAAACGAGGACGCTGAAGCGATTGCTAATGAAGGACGAGGGTGATATATGGCTCAAAAGCATTTAATAATGCCACAGTCGAGGCCTTCCGCTCCTTCCGGTCACGCGTATGTAAGGTAAAACAGCGCTGTTTTATCATACTACACTGTAAAAAACAATTTGTTGAGTCAACTTAAAATAATTTGTAACCTGGCTGCCTTAAAATTTTAAGTTCAGTCAACTCAAAAAAAGTTTATTCAACTTTAAATGTTAAATTATACCAAGTGACAGCTTAGATATTTGAGTTGAATCAACTTAAAATTTTAAGGCAGCTGGGTTACTTACCCATCTGTTAAGTTTAGCAAACACAAATATCTACGTTGTTACTTAGTACAACTTAACATTTCAAGTTGAATAAACTTATTTTAGTTGACTGAACTTAAAATTTTAAGGCAGCAGGGTAACAAATTATTTTAAGCTGACTCAACAAATTGTGTTTTTTATTTTTTACAGTGTAGATACATTTGAGTGTGTTTAAAATTTCTGTTATAATGCTACTCTGTTCGTCACCTGCCTAATAAAATGCATAACATATTAAGGTGTGCTTGGGGTTTCAATGTTTTCTACAAAATAAAACCAGAAAATCAAGGGTGTATGACATTACACTAGTTAAAATTGCTTATTTCTCTGGATTTAAACATTCTTGGAAACATTTGGAATAATTTAAGTACACAAGTCAGCAAAATATATAACACTGTTCTAGTGGTTTTTGGATATTTCAATGAAAAAATCGTACATATTGTGCCTTGTTCATTAACGTGTTTGCCCAAATGTTTCAATATTGTTACTATAATTTTTATTATATTATTAAGTATATTTCTTATGTATTTTTTGTTTTCTATTTTCTGATTTAAAGTTTTTTAAACATTGAAATATATTTATGAATTTAACAATTGTAATATGAAAATAAATATAGTATTATTTGCAATAGTTGTGAGTGATTTAGTGATAAATGGCTACTCCAGGTTCAGATACTGTATAAAAGTGTTCACAAACTTCATTGATTAGATGTCACTATATTATGACACCTAGTGGAGAAAACAAGAAATAACAATTATTTTCATCAGTAATTATGTGATTCAGGATCCCATACAACAAAAATCAAGAGGAAACAAGGACAAAAAAAGCACACTTCGTGTCACACGTAACAGGTTTCCCTTTCTCATCTCAATCTGCAAAATTTTAACAACTCATGACCTTTTGCGTTTCACATAACATCCTGTCATTAAAATGCAACAATGGTCAAGCGGTGCTCATCGCCAATGCTCTTGCATATTCATAACATATTCAAGTTTAAATAGCCATATGTGGTATTGAATGAATGCCTGAAAAATAATTAACCTGAATGTTGCATACTGACTCTAGCTATGTTTCGAGAGCATTGCATTGACCAAAAAGGAAAATCAAGAAAATCAGTTAGATCTACTTTTGCTCAAGGGATCTCGGAACATTAGTTACTGCAATACCTACTGATGAATACAAAAGAAAAGTTTCCGTCTTAAACTATTTTCCACTACTAAATGTGGATAAATGAATTACCCGCTGTGTGTTTTAGTACAGCAGTTGATGCCAAAACTGCAAGGCAAATGAAATACGCAGTATCTGATTACAACAGGGTGATGCATTAATAATAATTATGGATTTGACAAATTGCAGCCTCTGTTATACAATCATTTTGTAATCAATTTTATTTGGTCTCTGATGCTTCAGAATCGCGTCACGCTGATGAGACAAATGAGGCCTCCTGCTTTCATGCTGGCCGTTTACTGCGAGATATAAATATAACTACTTATCCTCAGATCTCCACAATCACAAAGTACATCCTGCAATTCACAGAATGATAGCTATGTTGAAAATTAACATGTCCTTATTCAGAATGTCAGACGTATTTCAGGTCTTAGTCTGCAATTACCTTCCAATAAGTCACTTTGAGTTAGCTTTGGGAAGTGAGAAAGTGTTTAAATGTGTTAATCAATGTCCATTATAAAAACACACACCTGTCATCAGCTTCCACTCCTCTGAGATCTGGACAGCCATTTTATACGCTCCCTACATCAGATCTCTCCCTGTTTGGGTTTTATAGCATTACTGGCTATTGTTATCTAATCAGAGTTCATAAAGAAGAAATCAGCATGCATATATGCGTGAACCCAATTTAAATGTTTGAAAATAGCTGCATCCGTGGATCATGGTTCGTCTGCTGACAGCCACTGACAGATTGTTGTTGCTAGGAGAAATATGCACGTCTGTTCCTGCAGAAAGAAAGACAACCAGGATATGCAGATCTGAGAACACTTTGTATTGTAGTGCTGTTACTTGATTTGTTGCAAAGCATATTTTGAGTTTTGAGTTTTTTTGCTTTGCACCAATTTATGTTTCCTCTTAATCTCACTGTAAAATATACAATCCATAACAATATAAACTTTGCTGAACTCAGTCCAGCTCAACAATATACAACCCAAAAGTTGCAGGTTACAATGAGATCAGTAATGAAGCAAAAAATATTCTCTGTTAATAAATACAAGAAGTTAAAGTGACAGACTGTAGGTCCACAGAACCCTGGGACTTCCTGAATGTGTGAATGTTAAAATAAATATACTTGTCATTTAAATTATTTATATAATCTTAGTAGTTTGATAATCTAATAGTTTTTCAATTGCATTTTAATGTTTTATTTCCACGGTAACTAAATGTGATTAATCTGTTAAAACTAATTAAAATTAATTTCCTATTTTTAAAAATGTAGTATTTAGTTATATGCATCTCTTAAAATATATTTATTAAATATTTATTATATATTATATTATATTCTGAATCAAAAAAATCATACAGTTATGAAAACATGAGGGTGAGTAAATTGTTGTAACATGATTTTATATATATATATATATATATATATATATATATATATATCACATTTAGAAACCATGTTAAGATAATAATGAAAATTCTGTCATTATATAAATTTGTTACAGAAATATAAAGCCTAAGAATATGAAAAATATAAATTTTAGTATCTTTAATTAAATTATTTTCTTTATATTTTGCAGAATAAAGAAAGTCATGCAGATTTGAAACAACATGAAGGTGAGTAAATGATGACAATTTTCAATATTATTTAATTTAATGACTAAATGTGGTTATGTTATATCAAATATTCTGTAACATAAATAGTAATATGTTGTAGAATTATAGTCTAAGAATATAAAAAATATATATTTCATTATCTTTAATTAAAATATTTTCTTTACATTCCACAGAATAAAGAAAGTCATGAAGATTTGAAACAACATAAGGGTGAGTAAATTATGACAGAATTTTCATTAATATTTTAATTCTAAATGTGGTTTATATGTGTGTGTTATACACACACACACACACACACACACATATATATGGTAATTCGTTACAGAAATATAAAGTCTAAGAATATAAAAAAAATATATTTCATTATGTTTAATTAAAATATTTTCTTTATATTCTGCAGATTTGAAACAACATGAGAGTGAATAAATGATGACAGAATTTTCATTATTATTTTAATATGATTTCTAAATGCTTTCTAAATGTGGTTAATATGTTACATGAAATATCCTATGACATAAGTAGTAATATGTTATAGAATTATAGTGTAAGAATATAAAAATATATATATTTCATTATCTTTAATTAAAATATTTTCTTTATATTCTGCAGATTTGAAACAACATGAGGGTGAATAAATGATGACAGAATTTTCATTATTATTTTAATATGATTTCTAAATGGTTAATATGTTATATGAAATATTCTATGACATATATGGTAATATAGAAATATATAGTCTAAAAATGTTATACATATATATATTTCATTATCTTTAATTAAAACACTTCTTTACGTTCTGCAGATTAAAGAAAGTCATGCAGATCTGAAACTACATGAGGGTGAGTAAACGATCAGAGAATTATTATTCATTCATAAATCTTTCTTGCTTTAAAGGGACACATATATACATACACGTCTTTACCAGGACCCTTTGATGTTTCAAATAGCCTTAGCATGGGTTCATGGGCCATTGTTTAACAAGTAATATATATAAGTAACACGTTACAAAGCTAATGATTGTCCCGTTGGCTCTCTGGATTATTTTCTAGAATAAACATGAATCAGTGACGTTGTCCTTGTAGCATTGCGTTGATACCAAGTTGAGGAGTCAGCAATATAGTATTGATAACCAACTTTTAGAAATGAGTTAAAAATGTTCTTTCAGAAATTCCTTCCTTGTGAGTGTTGAGACCATGCAGACATCATGTCCTATACAGCACGCTGATGAAATACAGGAGGTCCAGTTATGTTCAAATGATCACATTCTGATCCAAGACTCTCATTAAAAATCAAAATCATTGACAGTTCAACTGAAAATCATTGACAGTTTCGAAGAGCTCTGTTGAGAGCTGATTTCTAGGCATTAACTTCAGAAGCATCGCACAAAGGTTCATGAAATGGGAGGAGTGAAAGAATATAAAAGCTGGAAATGATGTGATCTGTCACCTAAACAAATGATCAAAAGAACTACAGCTGTAAGAGGAACTGCTTGGATATATTCACACTATGTTAATTGAAGAGCGTATACTAACACTTTTCAAAAGGAACTGTCAACATACACTGACATACTGGAGTGTGTTCTTCAGCTTTGGATTGAGCATAGCCTTTCTGGGGCCTACAATCCAAGATCTGAAATACCAGACTGGCTCCACGTTACAGGAGATCACCTGGGTGTTCTTCTCCCAGCAATTCTGCCTACTCATCGGCAGCTCGACTGGAGGAGCTTTCACAAAAACGTGAGTAAAGCAGCGAGCCTCTGCAGGAAAAGGATGGACATCTGCATCAAGATAAACGCTCCATTGCTCAGACACAGTAAAAGGCTGTCAGAGTTGATTACACTCCTGTCTGGGGAGTTTATGCACTTCTTAGTCCCTCTTTTTGTTTTTTTCAAGTGTTTGCTCCTTACCTTGCGAATCTCAGATGTATGGTAAACCCACTATTATGGCAGTCTTAAACAGATTTATTGCAACGTTTCATGTCAGCTTTCAGCCTGAAACTTCTAAACATCCTCAACAGATGTGATTTGAACACAAATCATAAAATATGCTTTCACTGTCCCCGTGCCTCTCACACAAAGAGAAAATTGTGAGCCTTGAGCTGTGATTTATCGTAAGGTAAAGCTAAAACCTACATGCATTTATTTGCATAACTTTGCAAATATTGGAATAAAATACTAAAAGCTAATATTATGTAAAGTTAAACACTTTTATATATGTTAAACTGGACCACAAAACCAGTCTTAGGATAGCACAGGTATATTTGTAGCAATAGCCAAAAATACATGGTATGGGTCAAAATTATTGATTTTTCTTTTATGCCAAAAATCATTTGAATATTTAGTAGAGATCATGTTTCAAAATGTAATTTTTGATTAGTAATATGCATTGCTAAAAACTTAATTTGGACGACTTTAAAGGTGATTTTCTCAGTATTTTGATTTTTTGTGCCCTCAGATTCCAGATTTTCAAATAGATTTTCTTATCCTAACAAACCATACATCAATGGAAAGCTTATTTATTCAGCTTTTAGATGATTTATAAATCTCAATTTCAAAAAATGGATCTTTAGGACTGGTTTTGTGGTCCAGAGTCACATATGTATTTTAAAATCACATTCAAAGTAATTGAAAATAATCATATTAAATGTGTATAAAATCACAGACACTATGGTACTACAGCTGCACCATTTAGGAAAATGCAATTAAAATGTACATTTTCTGTTAAAAATTGTGATTTTTAACATTCATAATATTATATTTAAAAAAGAACAACTGAAAAATAAAATCAGTATAAATCACTTTTATCGCTTTTTAATATTTCGCTGGAAAATAAAAGAGTATTCAAGAAAAGAGTATTTTTCATTACAAATATAAAACTGCAGTACTAATATTTCTGGTTGTCTTAATATCTTAATTTTCAGACTTTTATTCAGATGGAAAACACGCAAAGCATATCTTTATTTTGATTAATCGTGAATCTCTACTACAGACTGTCTGTCTAGATGTCAGACACTTGAAAGTGCATAAAAAATACAATTTTAGACTCTCCATCTCTGTGAAGTGCAGATGAACATCATGTTATGGAATATCAAGTGATGAGCTCACTTAAGCTGTTTTGATAGCTGCTAACAATTACAGACCTTAAACATCAGCATTTGTAATGGGTAATATTTGAGACAAAAGTAAAAATATGACAAATAAAGAGGGATAATCAAGCATCCAAGCTGTTTGTTGTTGTGTTCGCAGGTTGTTCGGGGCCCTCATCGCTCTCTTCCTCTCCGCCCTCATCATCTCTGTGGTTTTTGCTATAGTACCACTTTGCTATAATGTGCTGTTGCTGGCGATTGCCATGGGAGTGTCAGGTCTGGCGATGGGAATAATCGACACGATTGCAAACATCCAACTGGTGGCCATTTATAAGAAAGACTCTGCTATCTTTCTACAGGTGAGGAAAGACTATCTTCATATACGTATCTCACTCAGGAGAGGTTCTAGTCCACTCATACAGTTCTTTACAATGTTTATTTCAACTAGTAAAAAAAAAAAAAAAAAATATAGGGTTTGCACTTAAGTCACGGTTTGGTCAGTTACCCAGATGCGTGGCCATATTGTCGATACTCGGATGTAAACAACAGCATGGATTGCATGGTTAATGTACTACTGTATATGTTGTTCTGATCATTTCTGCTGTCTAAACCACAGAAAAAAAACGTGTGGAAGCTGCTAAATCATATAAAGAAGGACTTAGTAAGCGGGAAAGGGCGCAGTAATTTGATAAACTAAAGTTAATAGGTGGTAAAGATATGTACAAGCAGTATTAATTAGGATATTAGCCTAATGTTTGACCTGCCTAATACTCCAAATGTTTTTCTTGGTCCAACCGATTAGTACAGCCCAAAACATGACAATAATTGACCATTTTCAGCAGTAACAATCAGCAAAATATGCGAGTTTAGTTTGGTTCAGTGGCATTGTTTATGTTCAGTGCCACCAATATTGCTGAATAATAATGCGTTGTGAAAACACTCTGTTTAAATAAATTGAGACTGCTCACTTGCGTACCTACATGGTTGACAGCTGTTAATGCACAATCACTGTTTTAGATCGACTAACTGTAATACTGTATAAGATTTCCACTTAAACTAAAAGCATAAATCTAGGCTAACTAAAACTAACATTTCATTCACACGGCATGAGGGCTTGTCTGAAGCTTTGCACTGATTGGCCAGGGTATGCACTAGTATATTTGCATAAGTCGATCTGATTGGCTGACGCCTGCATTGGTGCTTGAAAATTTTACAATTTTTTTAACTTCTGTCGTGAGCAACACCAGTGACACGACGCAACGGACACATAAGTCAGTTCGGCAACACTTGACGTCACTCCATTTAAAGTAAATGAGAAGCCTTAAAGGAGAAGTCCACTTCCAGAACAACAATTTACAAATAATGTACTCACCCCCTTGTCATCCAAGATGTTCATGTCTTTCTATCTTCAGTCGTAAAGAAATTATGTTTTTTGAGGAAAACATTTCTGCATTTTCCTCCATATAATGGACTGCTATGGTGCCCCGATTTTGAACTTCCAAAATGCAGTTTAAAAGCGGCTTCAAACGATCCCAGATGCGGTTGTAAATAATCCCAGCCAAGGGAGAAGGGTCTTATCTAAAAAAACTATCTGTTATTTTCATTAAAAAAAAGACAATTTAAATACTTTTTTTTAAATACAATTTAAATACTTTTTTATCTCAAACACTCGTCATTATATGTGAATCTTTGTTTTGGAAGTGGACTTCTCCTTTAATGCTGACGCCCCGTGTGAATAGGGCGTTATGTTAAACCCGCCAACGCATATATTTACTTGACGGCAACCTGCCAAAATAAAAGCATGCTGAGGGAAATATGACTTGGATTTTTTTTTTTTTTTTTTTAGTACTGACCTGTATAAAATATTCACATAAAAGACGTTTACATATAGTCCACAAGAGAAAATAATAGTTGAATTATTAAAAATGACCTGTTCTTAATACTATGTTGTTACCTGAATGATCCACAGCTGTTTTTTTTTTTTGTGTGTTAGTTGTTTGTCCTAAACGGTTAAACTGCTGGTTGTTCTTCAGAAAAATTTTTCAGGTCTCACAAATTCTTTGTTTTTTTCTGCATTTTTGTATATTTGAACCCTTTCCAACAATGACTGTATGATTTTGAGATCCATCTTTTCACACTGAGGACAACTGAGGGACTGAGGGACACTCACTGATGCTCCAGAAGGTAAAACGATGCATTAAGAGCCGGGGGTGAAAACTTTTAAACAGAATGGAGATGTGTACATTTTCCTTATTTTGCCTACATATCATATTTTTTCATTTATTACTGCCCTTCAGAAGCTACATAAGATACCTACATGTTTTCCAGAAGACGAAATAAGATCAATTTACCCTGATCTTCAAATTAAAAAAGTTTTCACCCCCCAGTTCTTAATGCATGTTTTTTCCTTCTGGATCATCCGTGAGTATTTGAGCCTTCTGTAATAGTTGCATATGAGTCCCTCAGTTGTCCTCAGTGTGAAAAGATGGATCCTAAAATCATACAGTCACTGTTGGAAAGGGTTCAAATACATAAAAATGCAGAAAAACCAAAGAATTTGTGGGACCTGAAAGACTTTTCTGAAGAACAGCGGGCAGTTTAACTGTTCAGGACAAACAAGGGACTCGTGAACAACTATCACTAAACAGCTGTGGATCATTCAGGTAACAACACCGTATTAAGAATCAAGGGGATGTAAACTTTTGAACGGGGTCATTTTCAACTATTATTTCTCTTGTGGACTATATGTAAACATCTTTTATGTGAAGTATCTTATTCAAGTCAGTACTAAATAAACAATAAGATGCATTTTGTATGACCCTTCTTATTTTGGTAAAATAATTGACATTTTGCAACTTTTGACCTCAACTGTAAATGTGGTTTGGACAGAGACATAATTAAACATGTTATTCATTTTATAATTAACTGTACTAAACTGAAAGCTCTAAATTGTGTCGCCTGTCTGTGTCTTCACTCTTTCCAGGCACTGCACTTCTTCATTGGGCTCGGTGCTCTGGTGAGCCCCCTGATTGCAGACCCTTTCATATCAGAGCACTACCTGGGCAGAAATAGCACAGAAAATGCCACAGAGATAATTCACCACTTCAGATCCAGCTTCAGGTCACCTGTAATCCTTTCTGAGAATTCCCCGCACTCAGAGCCAGTGGATGGGAAGACCAATGTGGCGTATGCCTTCTGGATCATGGCTCTCATAAATGTAAGCTGATGCCTAGCTCTGTGTGTGGTGTAGAAACGGTCTCGGGTCTCTGTGAGATCTCAATGTTTTTCTCTCCTAGTTGCCTGTGCCGATCGCTGTTTTTGTGTTAATGTACCAAGAGAAGCTGCTTCCCTTCTGCCCAAATAGCAAACCACGACTACTGGACAAAGATGAGCTGGCCATGGAGACTAAACCACCAGAAAGCACAGAAATATCTGAACCAGACGATGCAGGTATAAGTGTACAGTAGTTTTAATTTAACACATCTTTGAATAACATTACCATTCAAACGTTTTTAATGGTTTTGAAAAAAGGTTTACTAAGCCTGAGCAAAATTACAGTAATAACAGCAATATTGTGAAAGGGAACCTTGGGTATTACGACTTGTATGGTTTATTATAACGTAAATAATGTCTTACTGAGTATGTAGTAGAAAACCCATTAAAGATTGATGTTATTCAATAAATCCACATTGTTTTATACATATTTTGGATTATGGAGGGGCGCCATTATTTCGATGATGTGAAATGGTTGCACTTGGTGAGCTACTGGTGCTACCTGTCGCTATTTTTCCACAACTCAGGAAATAAAATACTGATTCGATGGCGATGATATAAGTGAACGCTTAAACCAAATGCTGTACCATCGATTTTCCCAACAAGGAGTCTAAAAGCCCCCAGATATCGAGTGAAATCCACGCTGAGAAACTCCGTCAGTGGCTGCGGCGTCATGACAGTGTCAGCATGTTTGCATCCTGCCAGGATGGCATCTAGCGTTTCTTGTCTCTGCCATTTGTAAGCTCTTTCAGTAGCTGTGGTCTACTAAAAGCCTCAAAGGCATCAGGGCTGAAGTGTAGAGAACAAAGACACAGGTCTTTAGGAAGTTTTATTCGTCCACAGGCCTCTTTCCATTCTTTTCTCGTCTTCTTATCTCTATGAAAGCAGTGAAGACTTACATTGCTTCTCTTATTACCCTCGACTGAAAATGACAACCAAAAGCTGCACAATGTGGCACTGTATCAGTATTTTATTTTCCGAGTTGCGGTAAAAATAGCAACAGGTAGCGGCAGTAGCTCACTGAGTACAACTATTTTACATTTTTGAAATAATGGCGCCCCCCATAGTCCAAAATATGTATAAAACTATGTGGATTTTTAAAATAACATAAATCTTTCATGGGTTTTCTACTACATATTTCAGTAAGAGACATAATTTATGATATATTAAGCCATAGCAGTCTGACTCAAAAGTCAGTAGTTATTGAGGTTCGCCTTTTGTGACAATTTGTTTGAAATTTTTTTATTACATTCCCCTTAGTTTCTCATCATGGAGGACATGGAAACATCTTCAGCTGCTGTATGAATGGTAGCCTGCGTGGGTTACCAGTCACATTTTTTGGTATCCACATCTTAGGCGGTTTGGTGCTATTCATGACGGAAGGCATTATGGTAAGTGAGCTCAGTGAGATAAATTATTTGTATGAATATTGTTGAGAAGTTTATACAATATTTATTCCTGACTCTTGAACCTCACTTTTAGGGGGTCTACGCCGGCTTTGTTTATACATATGCTGTTTCAGCTCCCATGTCTCTGCATGCTAAAATGGCAGCATACCTGAACTGTATCTTTTGGGCAGCCGTCACTGTTGGACGACTGGTGTCCATCCCGCTGTCATACCGCTTCAGAACTGTGCATCTGCTCATCGTGAACCTGGTAATCTATTATTAAATACTGTAATACAACACAGCTGATTATCAGAGTTTATAGAGTACACATCCATATATTTTTTAACATATGAAGCCGATCTTTAACATATTTTTAATATACTGCTTCCCTGTTGCGATCAGCTATTTGAAATGCAGCAAGTAGCTGTTAAATATGTACATTTTAAAATAAAAAATAAGCTTTCCATTGATGTATGGTTTGTTAGGATAGGACAATATTTGACTGAGATACAACTTTTTGAAAATCTGGAATCTGAGGATGCAAAAAAAATCTAAATATTGAGAAAATGACCTTTAAAGTTGTCCAAATGAAGTTCTTAGCAATGCATATTACTAATCAAAAATTAAGTTTTGATACATTTACGGTAGGTATTTACAAAATATCCTCCTGGAACATGATCTTTTCTTAATATCCTAATGATTTTTGGCATAAAAGAAAAATCAGTCATTTTGACCCATGTGGTGTATTTTTGGCTATTGCTACAAATATAGGATTGACAAACAGACAAATATACAAATATAGGAAAATAGGATTGTTGAATGTGAATCCTCTCTCTTTTCTCTCTCTTAAGGCTGGTGTGGTTGTGACATTGCTGCTGTTAATGATCCTCTACACAAATAGAGTGTTTCTGTTTGTTGGGACGACCTTGCTTGGGCTTTTCATCAGCAGTGTTTTCCCCTGCATAGTGGCCTACACTGAGGACATCCTAGAGTACCGCGGTAAATTACACACAAACGTACATCATGTTTTATATCATGGTGGGGACCTTTAAAGGGATAGCTCACCCAAAAATGAAAATTCTGTCATTAATTTCTCACCATCATGTCGTTCCAAACTTATGAGACCTTCGTTCATCTTCGGAACTCAGAATAAGATATTTTTGACCCTGCATAGACAGTAACACAACTTACACGTTCAAGGCCCAGAAAGGTAGTAGGACTTTGATAAAATAGTCCATGTGACATCAGTGGTTCAACCCTAATGTTATGACGCTATGAGAATATTTGAACATGGTATTTGTGTTGCTGTCTGTGCAGGGTCAGAAAGCTCTCAGATTTCATCAATGTCTTTAATTTGTGTTCCTAAGATGAGCGAAGGTCTTACGGGTTTGGAACGACATGAGGATGAGTAATTAATGACAGAATAACCAAAAAAGTCATATTGGGGACATCTGGGGATGTTCTAAATTGGAAAAAAATCAGATGATAGATAGATCGGACCGATGGTTCCCACAATTATAAACAAACAAGACCAAACACATAAACAAAAACCTTCTTTTTCTTCAGGATGTGCATCAGCAGTCTTAGTGACGACTTCTGGAATGGGTGAGATGACGTTGCAGGTTTTAGTTGGATCAGTAAGTACTTAGACTTCTTTTTAAACATTTGGAAAAGATTTTCTAAGAATGTAAATAACCTAGCAAATTTCTTCTAGCTAATTCAGAAAAAGGGCACTTACAGTTTTTTGGTGTGTGGTTTGGTCATCGGATGCCTTGGATTCATCTTTCTTCTCAGCGTGATCCTGTGCAACCACATCCACAGAAAACTCACAGGTAAAACTAACTTATATGGTGATAATTAACTGGTGATGTTAATTCTGTTTGAGTAAACTGGGCATTATATGACTCTGCCTCAATGTGTTCACCATCTAGGAGCATCTAAAAAAGCAGCCATGGTCGAAGCGCCACCAGCACCTGCTCTACCTGCTTCAGAGAAAGCAGCACTAGAACAGAAAGTTTCTGTAATACAAACCGAATCAATTAAATGTGACTCTGGATGAGACCATTAATGGGTCATAACCAGCTGGAAATACTTCACAATTCAAGTGTAAACAGTCTATGTGCTTTCATTATAATATTTGTGTAAAAAAACAACAAAAACTCTACATAGTGATGCAATATGTTTTTTATGTATTTCTGCTAAGTTTGGTATTGCTATATATGTATTTTTTGTTTGTTTGATACGCAGATAATCCAGACTGTTAAATTATTAATATTATTGGAACAGAATGTGAGAAATATTTAATTACAGAAGGGGAACTAAGTAATTTATGGCATAAAAATGTATAAAGTTTTGTACTTTACCTAAGACTGAAAATCATTAACACAAAATTTAATACCAGATTAAACTCTTAATTAATAATTCACCACCCTGAAGAAGAAATTCCTAGAACTTTCCTAGTTATTCAAAACAGTTTTTATCTTGGTTAAACTGGTTTTGGGCTGGAAGGTTCATGGAGTATCCTACTATATTCATGTGAAAACAAATAATCTCATGATGACTAATGCAAACAGTTATTTAAAATAAATTATTGTTCACCATGTCATCAACATCTTTTGCAAACTTCATGTGTTCTGCCAAAATAAATACAGCATGTGTGCTTTGGACAAATTATGATTGAGGTCACATGCTGAATAACTCTCACTCCCATGTTGATCTAAACCTGTATCACTTTTTTATTCTCTACAATTTAAAACATTTTGTACAGTCCAAAACAATAAAGGCCACTGTTGTCTAATGTTGTATTGTTGCAGTTAAAACATTTAAACTAATTTTGAACTACCTTTTGCGAACTGCAAAAGAATGGAGCCCCACTCATGACATGCAAACAAAAATATATTTATCACAACCGTTTTTTCAGTTAAATTGTGGCCATGAAGTAAGAATTTGTTCCCACGACTTAAACAGTTCCCTCATTTTAGTAGATCGTGGCCACGTTGTGCTGATTTGTTCTTTTGCTCATGCAGAAGTCCCTTTTAAAGCAAGTAGCTTTCAGATGGTCAATGTGGTGAATCTGCATGAACAACTTGAATCCATTGCAAAATCTGCATTGGGAAATCTTGAGCTTTCATGTAAAATTACAGATCATATGAACTCCTTTTGAAATGACTGTGTTTTCTCCTCGAATATTTATCAGACAATGGTACACTGCCCTCCAAAAGTTTGGAAACGCCCTAGAAAAAAGTGGGGTTTTGGACAATATTGCATGAATCCTTTTTAATTTGTGATAATTCTGGGGACAACACAAACTACGAAAACATATTTTATTACATAAACAGTTTATATTCATCAAAATATCCACCATTAGCAGCTATTACAGCTCTGCAAAATCTAGGCCTAAATTCATTGTATTCTAAACTTAATTGGCAATCAATTGTTGAAGCTATTAAGGTGTGCTGACCCAAAAATCTTTTAAAAACCTGGGCCAAGTTTAAACCAGTAACCAGGCATTGCAGCTGGCAAAGGGGCATGTCTGACTTGGACATGTATATATTGCCATTATTATTCAATCAAAATGAAAATTATTATTGCTGGTCTTCAATGATAATATCAACTTACTTTAATGTATTTACACCAAAAAATTATAAGGATTTATGCTGATATCATCCAAAACCACACTTTGCCAGGGGTGTTTCCAAACTTTTTGAGGGCAGTGTAAATGTGACAAAAGGAGAAGTTCACTTCCAGAACAAATATTTACAGATAATTTACTCACCCCTTTGTCATCCAAGATGTTCATGTCTTTCTTTCTTCAGTCATACAGAAATTATATTTTCTGAGGAAAACATTTCAGGATTTCTCTCCATATAGTGGACTTCTATGGTGCCTTGAGTTTGACTTTCCAAACTGCAGTTTCAAATGGCTCTAGATAATAGTCTGTGTAGTCTGTGTAATCCGGGTCAAAACCCAGTGTTTACAAAGTGAACGACCTAAACTGTACCTACTGTATTGACCCGGATTGCACAGACTTCGCACGTACATGACACAGCTAGACAAGACTAGCATCTGAGGTTAAAAAGTATGTAATTTTTTTTTTTTTTTAGAAATTAACCAATAAGACCCTTTGGCTGGGATTGTTTAGAGCTCTTTGAAGCTGCATTTAAACTGCATTTTGGAAGTTCAAACTCGTGGGCACCATTGAAGTCCACTACATGGAGAGAAATCCTGAAATGTTTTCCTCAATAAACAATATTTCTTTACGACTGAAGAAAGAAAGACACAAACATCTTGGATGACAAGTGGGTGAGTAAATTATCTGTAAATTTTTGTTCTGGAAGTCAACTTCTCCTTTAAGCAGTGTTTGGGGTAGCGAATTACAAGTTACGTAAGTTACGTAATCAGATTACTTTTTCCAAATAACTAGTTATGTAATGAATTCCTTTTTATTTAACAAGAAAATATCTGCACTTTGTTTTCCCATTTATTGACTGACAGCTCTCCTGTTCCCATGTTGAGAGAAATCGTAAGTGCAGAGACGTTGTGTGCGCTGATTCAGAATTCCTTGAAATGAATAAAAACAGTGAAATGCAAACTCAGAATATGACGCAAACCTACAATAATTAAATATGTTGAATAACAAATATTCTTTATGTATTAAATCTCATTTTATTTGCCAGTGTCTTTGCTGCTGACCTTTGATGATCCAATTCAACTGGGCTAATAAGCAAAAATGACTTTAGAAGAACATAAAATTTGTGTTTCTTTCTTTTTTTAAATATTGCTGAAGACTGTTGAACTTTTTTCTCTGGTGTCCTATTCTTCAGGCAATCCAGAATGCCTTGGGATTACTCATTTCACTTTTGGTGTGAAGGGGTTTTTACATTTGCCAAAAAATTTTTATAGTAAAAACAAACAAGCAAACCCAGCCCAAATGAGAAAAAGTAACATAACGCATTACTTCCCATAAAAAGTAACTAAGTAACGCAATTAGTTACTTTTTTTTAGGGAGTATTACAATTGTATGCATTGCTTTTAAAAGTAACTTTCCCCAACACTGCCCTTAATAGGATAGTTTACCCCAAAAATACAATTCTGTCGTTAATTACTCACCCTCATGTCATCCCAAACCCATAAGACCTTCGTTCATCTTCGTAACACAGATTAAGATATTTTTGATGAAATCCAAGAGCTTTCTGACCCTGCATAGACAGCAACACAACTACTATGTTTAAGGCCCAGAAAGGTAGTAAGGACATCCTTAAAATAGTCCATATGACATCAGTGGTTCAACCATAATTTTATAAAGCTACAAGAATACTTTTTAGTGCGCAAAGAAAAAAATAACGACTTTATTCAACTATTTCTTCTCTTCTGTCTCAGTCTCCATCACACATTTATGAGAGTACAAAACATTAATCACTGATTGATTTTAATGATGTCCTTACTCCCTTTCTGGGCCTTGAACATTTTTGGGTGAACTATCCCTTTAAGTATTTTATTGTGAACTGCTGAAAAATCTCCTAAAAATGCTAGAGGCCATTGCCAAACTATTTTCTATTTGTATAAAAGCAAATTTTGCTCAGCTGAACTCCTCCAGAAAGATCTTTACATCTTATGTGCACAAAAACAAATAAGAGTAAAAGAAAAAGTAGTATTTCTCTTAAGTTATTGCTTGTGTGATTTTTAACTATATTCGGCCATCATGGGATGTACAGTGTTGGTTATAAAAACAGCATGTAGGATACCTCAAGGAACTGTACAAACATAAAACAGCTGCACGTCAAAGATAAATCTTTTCTGATCTTCTTCAAACCGGTAAGAACTCAAGAGGGAGTTGCGTTTCAACAATATTCATCCAGCACTTGGAAGGAGAAGCTCACTTCCAAAACAAAAAATTATAGATAATTTACTCACCCCCTTGTCATCCAAGATGTTTTTCCTTCTTTAGTCGATAAGAAATTATGTTTCTTGAGGAAAACATTTCAGGAATGTTGTCCATATAGTGGACTTGAATGGTGCTCACGAGTCTGAACTTCCAAAATGCAGTTTAAATTCAGCTTAAAAGGGCTCTAAACGATCCCAGCCAAGGAAGAAGGGTCTTATTTAGCGAAACGATCATTTTCGAAACAAACTGACAATTTATAAACCTTTTAACCTCGTCTTTGTCTTTGTGATGTGCATGCGTAGTCGGTGTAATTCGGGTTAATACAGTTAGGGTAAGGGTATGTCGAAAAAGTCCCGTCTCGTTTTCTTCTTCAACGTCAAAATCGTCCTACATCGTTGGTTTACCTTTTTTTTTTTTTTTTTTTGTAAAGGGGGTTTGATCTTCTTTGCATGTTCACTTTGTAAACACTGGGTCGGTACTTCTGCAGCAATAAAGTACGATTTTGAAGTTGGTGAAGAAAACAAGATGGGAGTTTTCCGACATACCCTAACTGTATTAACCGTTTTGAACCGGAAAAAAAAAACAGTTCACTCAGACGAGCGTTTGAGGTTAAAAAGTATAGATATTATCAATTTGTTTCGAAAATGACCGATCGTTTTGCTAGATGAGACCCTCCTTCCTCGGCTGGGATCGTTTAGAGCCATTTGAAGATGCATTTAAACTACATTTTTGAAGTTCAAACTTGGAGCACAATTTAAGTGGACATAATGGACATATGGACATAATTACCCAAATTTTTTCCTCAAGAAACATAATTTCTTATCGACTTAAGAAACAAAGACACAAACATCTTGGATGACAAGGGGGTGAGTAAATTATCTGTAAATGTTTGTTCTCTAAGTGAACTTTAATCTTTAATCTGAAAGAGGCTAAGTAAAACATCATGATGTCATGTTTATGCTGTTTTAAAAAATGTGAAGAACAGGTCAGCAACTACTTGATTTCTTTAAAGATACATTTTATTTTTTCCTTGTAAAACAAATTTTACAAAAATCAGAATAGCGTAATTAAAACAAACATTTATTTTGGATAAATTATGATATAGGCTGAAAGGCTACAGATTAGGATGGAGATACAAGCAATAAAAATAGTCATATGCAGCTGAGAAAGCTATGGGTGGTGTGCACTGAATTCAGCTCGTTTTCACCATTCTAATGGCTCGACGGACCGCTCATTAAAAAGGCATCTATAAGCATCAAAATATCCTTAAAAAATGCACACATGAAGCATCACAGAGGTCAATAATAAGGTTTTCACTAGCTCACTTCTGACATCACTCATCCTGAAGGTTCACGTCAGAGCCCGAGAGCTCCGCCCACCGACGTACTTCGCACCACGTACATGAAAGCATGCCAACCATGAAAGAGGTTCAATACAACCATAGAAAAATTCATCTTAGTTCAAATGCTCAGACAGAAAAAGCTGATTTACTAGACTGAATCAAGAAATAACTGCACGGAAAGTGGGAGAAAGTAGCGTACTACAGCTATGTAACGTACAGTCGATGTAGCAAGGAAATCACGTGACTGAACTGCAGCCACAACAATCCAGTGCAGTTCATGACGACAAGCGTATATGTTCATTAGAAGCCTGTGTGTTTTCACCGGTCAACGCAGCTGGGATGAGATCATGTACATTAAAAGTCACAAAAAATGCTTTGTTTGGGAATTAAACGAGCAGTTATGGTTTTCAAATGCGTTTTGAAAAATTTTTAAGATGCCCATAAACTACAGAGCCTACAGTATAGTCTGTATTTTATTTTTTGGGCAAATCATCTTCGTCCTTTGTTATACATCGAAGGTCAACTGTAACAAAATGGTTTCGGTCGCAAAGCCCTAATTGAAACATTGATAAATATTAATATGAAAGACCGCATTTCCGGATTAGGCCAAACCGTACAGTTTTAGGGTAGGTCTGATGATACTTTACAGATTTCGTTTTGAGATATGGTATTTACAAGCTGAGAGACATAACAAACATCCAAAACACTCTTTGAGTATTGTGGGAAATAAACTCTACTGCTCCTCGTTAAGAAAAACAGATAACAGACACGTTCACCAGCAGGCGAAAGAGCTCAGTCTTCACCTGATGGAGCTTCCTCCTCAGAAACATCGTCCTTTTCCTCTTTCTCATTCTCATTCTCTTTTTCCTCCTCCTCCTCCTTTTCTCCGTTGTCATTGTTTTCCTCTCCTTCGGCGCCACTTTCATCATCCTGCTTCTTCTTGGCGGCGGGCGCCTCCTTTTTGTCCTCCTCTTGCGCTTCCTCTTCTTCCTCCTCCTCCTTGTTGCTCTCGATATCTTCGTCTTCGGCTTTAGGCGAGGCCTTCTTTACAACCCTCTTCACCTTCGTCTGACGCTTTCCTCTCCTCTTCTTGGGCCCTCGGGTCGCTGGGAAAAGATAATTGACTTGATTACTGTAACTGTGACAGTTAAAGGCATCTGGAGGAAGTTCTTAATTAATTAAAGGAGGAAGTGATTAATTACGAAGGTCTTACAGTTCTGGGTGGCTTTACCTGAAGCCCTTATCTTCGGTTTAGGGGATTTCTTGTCTTTGCTTCTTCTGCTCACTTTCGAGTTCTTCCGTTTGGGTCGGCCATAATCGCTGTCATCGTCGTCATCCTCAACCATGAAGTCTTCATCGCTGCCTGAATCTTCTGTGAGCAGAAGAGGGAAGTTTAAATTAGATCAACAAATATCTGTTTACCTAAGATTTTGACTATAACATAATACTCGTCATACCCCCGGTGTAAACGTCACTGTCGTCTTCCTCCTCTTCTTCCTCTCCCTCCTCATCCTCACTTCCTCCATCCCCAAGAAGAATCTCCCTCTGTTTGGATGCAGCTTTAGTGGCAGCCTGACGCACTTGCCGGCCTTTCTTC
The DNA here is from genome assembly GCF_022985175.1 of Labeo rohita. Classification (NCBI taxonomy): domain Eukaryota; kingdom Metazoa; phylum Chordata; class Actinopteri; order Cypriniformes; family Cyprinidae; genus Labeo; species Labeo rohita. The sequence continues at coordinate 19,981,432 of NC_066891.1, read as the reverse complement.
CTCACAACCTTGCCATCATCATCACTGTCGTCTGTGCGTCAAAGAGCAGATGCATGGTTAATTAACACAAGCCGAAGGTTTATTAACTATGCATTAATATGCAAAATGCATAAACAAATCACAAACTCAGGCATGGAAATGTTACTTTGCCTAAGTGAATAAAAGCAAGTTAATTAGAGTGGCTGACTATGATTGTAAAAAGGAATAAACAACCAAAATTGCATTTTAGACTGAATGAACTAAAGCATGAAATTGAAACTATTATTTACAATAGATATTGCATGGAGTTTAATAGATAAAATGTTAATCACTGCCTACTGGCAGATTAATGTTTGTGAGGTGGGATGTTTATATTTAACATTATACACTACTAGTCAAACTAAGCTATTTTTCCCTTATTTTGGATTTTAAATTTTTACTGCTTACTATTTAAATAATTAATTTTGTCTATGTATGGACAGAGCTACAGTTGAAGTCAAAAGTTTCTGGTCAAGAATCTGCAAAATGTTAATTATTTGACCAAAATAAGAGGGCTCATACAAAATGCATGTTATTTTTTATTTACTACTGACCTGAATAAAGTATTTCACATAAAAGACATTTACATATAGTCCACAAGATAAAATAATAGTTGAATTTATAAAAATGACCCCGTTTATAAGTTTTCATACACTTGATTCTTAATACGGTGTTGTTACCTGAATGATCCACAGCTGTGTGATAGTTGTTCATGAGTCCCTTGTTTGTCCTGAATAGTTAAACTGCCTGCTGTCCTTCAGAAAAATCCTTCAGGTCCCACAAATTCTTTGGTTTTTCAGCGTTTTTGTGTATTTGAACCCTTTCCAACAAAGACTGTATGATTTTGAGATCCATCTTTTCACACTGAGGACAACTGAGGGACTCATATGCAACTATTACAGAAGGTTCAAATGCTCACTGATGCTTCAGAAGGAAAAATTATGCATTGAGAAAACTTTCGAACAGAACGAAAATGTGTACATTTTTCTTATTTTGCCTAAATATCTTTTTTTTTTTTTTAGTACTGGACTTCAGAAGCTACAGAAGATACTTCAATGTTTTCCAGAAGACAAAATAAGGTTTCTTTCTGAAGCATCAGTGAACATCTGAACCTTCTGTAATAGTTGCATATGAATCCCTCAGTGTAAAAAGCTGGATCTCAAAATCATACAGTCATTGTTGGAAAGGGTTTAAAATACACAAAAATGCTGAAAAACCAAACAATTTGTGGGACCTGAAGGATTTTTCTGAAGCAGGCAGTTTAAATGTTCAGGACAAACAAGAAACACATTAGCAATTATTACTAAACAAAAAAAACAAAACAAAACAAAAAACAGCTTTGGATCATTCAGGTGTATGTAATCAAGTGTATGTAAACTTTTGAACCGGGTCATTTTTATAATTTAACTTTCTCTTGTGGACTATATGCAAGCATCTTTTATGTGAAATATCTTATTCAGGTCAGTGCTAAATAAAAAATAACATGCATTATGTATGATCCCTCTTATTTTGATAAAATAATTAACATTTTGCAGATTCTGCAAGGTATGTAAACTTTTGACTTCAACTGTAAGTGTGCATATGTATATCTTATTATTATTTGGTGTAGAATTATTGAACATGTTTAGAATATTTCTCATATATTTTATATTTCTGTTTTTTCTTGCAATTTTACCTTTGAATGTACTTTCTACATTAATTCAATCTCAGTATTGCTAAGCAGAAAAGTAAATAAACTTTAAACTTGAAACGAAATAAATTCTTAACTGAAATAAAATATTAAAAAAAAAACGCCTTTTATATCTTGTGGCTTTGGCTTGTTGCCAAAATCTTAATTTCATTTAGTTTAACTTGAAACTATATAGACAAACTACAAACATAATTTAGAAAATAAATAAAACAACACAATTACTATGACTTTAACTCAAATTTAAATGAAAACAGAAAATACAAAGATAAAACTAATTTAAAATATTAATAAAAATAGTGTCTTAACACAGGTTGCTACTTGAAGAATACAAGCAATTATTGTCATTTAACTTATATTACGTAATATATTTAGAATTTAATGAAAAGGCTAAAATAAGAGATCATTTACAAGGCTGAATGTCAGATGTGCACAAGTATCTTAAACCATCCATGTAATCAGCAACGACTGAATGACTTTATGTAATGAATGAAGCAGTCATTCAGTGTTTATATTGGTAATACCTGCAGCCCTTTTCCGTTTAGCTGTTGCCTGTCTCCCCCTGCTGGCCTCTTTAGCATCAAAATCACTGTCACCACCATCATCATCCTCTTCCTCATCCTCTCCATAGTCATTGTCATCATCACTGAAATCCTCTGAAATATGAGAACAAAAAAACATTTTGTCAGAATATTCAATAACTGAATAAAAAATTATTTAATAATAAAACACCTAAATATTAATATAAAATAATAGCAAGTAAATAAGCAAAATAAAAATGGACTTACTCTTGTGGTCCTTGACTCGAGAATCATCACTGCATAAAAAGAGATACAGCATTTATTTTTAAAATAAAATAAGATGAAGATCAGATAAAATTACAGCCCCCTATGAATTTAAATAAAACTAACAGTCTAATGAATATGTATGCAGCTCATAAATAACATTCCAAATGGAGGCGTGCTAAAATAAATACATGCAAATATGACAGTGGTGCTTAAAGTGAAATATCACACTTTTACAACCACTATTTATCAGTTTAGTTTCATTTGCTACATATTTACTATTTAACAATACTATAATTATTCAAACACACTGACCTGCGCTTTACAGAGGTTTTCTCAGGTCGATCCGCTTCTCTTCCATATTCCTCATCTGTATCAAGTTGAATCAGGTTAGAAAACAGCACGACTTCAAAGCACTGCATCTACTAAAGTATTAATGCAGCACAGTGTCATTATTTAACATTAATTAGAACTCTTTTCCATTCGTTTTTTATTTTTTACGCATTTCCATGACTTCCAAACATGAAAGAAAACACTTTCAGACTGTGATTGTGGGAACCCTGTAAAGTGAGAAACAATGGTGACGCATGCAACAGGATATCTGCATTAGAGGAGCTTACCTGCATCGTCAGACTCCTGGAATTGTGCATAGTCAACAACCCTTTTATTCCTGTACATGAAAGGAACATGAAAGGAAAAGTACATGACTCACAAGAGAGTAAACACACATGCAATATATGTTTATAAATCATTTATTATCTATGACCTAAACATTAGTTCACGACAAGGGTCTTCGAGTTATATTTATAGTTTTATAGCACAATATTAACGCATTTACATGCTTCCATGCTTCCATTCCAATGTCAATAGTTATAGCAGACGCTTAGCTTATTACTTTATAAATGTAACTTTGGCTGAAGTTCAGTTAGTTTTACATTTTAATAATTTTATCTGGAATAAAAACTGATTTGAATGCAGCAGAAAGTTTCCCCAGGTTATAAAAAAACTTAACTGTATTCTCTGAAATAAATAAAACTAGAAAGTAATGGTGGCGCATTTATTATTATTAAAAAATTATTCATCCTCCATATAGCAACAGAGCTGTCATTCCTCTTATTTAAAGCTGTGTGGCTTGACTGAAGGGGCAGAGGAGACAGGGGTGCCATGTTGGAGTAGGTTAATTGCCATGCCAACAGCAGCAGTGTGGGGAGGGACTCTGCTCGGATAGGGGCATTGAACTACAGGCCCTGCAGGTCACATTATATTCACTGCCCACAGGACCTCCTCAATCCATAAATTATACCGACATTCCCTCCCGAGCTCCGAGAGAACTCGTATATTAAACAAAAAATACAGTCTGACAGATGACAAACAACATGTTGCCAGTGTTAACGTCACCCGTTGGTTCATAACAGCGTTACGAAAACAACAAGGGCGCATTTAAATATACATTTATCGCCAAATGTAAACACGTTTGTTGACTACCTATGTAAATGTCTTAATTTCTGATTGAAAACAGATCCAACCTTAAAGTGCGTTAATTAAAAACACAAGTTTGCAGGAGAAATGGCTCAAGTCGTGTATGTGAAGTAATGGCGCGCACTGCGCTGCTGGAGTTTCACGCTGCGCTGCTGCTCAAACACGCCGCCGCTAAACTAACACTAATGCTCACGGGGCTAACTGTGGAAAACACGTGAAACTTCCACCGCAATACGTTATCAGCATACCACATTTTCAACAAATTACGATATAGTCGTAAACCAAATGTTTTTGTTTTTTTGGCAACAGTGGCTAGCTGGTTGTTTTTGAATAACATTAATTAGCCACAAGCGTGAACTACTATCCCGCTTTTTTTATTTGATACTGTCTGCTTGCGGTTAGCAAACCTACGTCTGTGAATGCAAAAACGATTTAGCTGTGTTTTCACTGAAAATAAATCTATACGTGCGTAAAGAGACACAAACCTACGCGTTTACGTGTGGTTTTTTGCTGTTTTGACTCGTAATGTAAACACGCGTAGAAAATGCTGGTTAGCCACTTAGCATTTAGCAAACATGGAGAGACCCACATACAGATCGCATCATGTGCGAACCTGCGATTTACTGTAACGCAAGAGACAAACAAAACGCGCTTACCTTGAAGGTCTCGCCATTGTGCACACAGATTGAAAGACTTTTGTTAGTCCAAATTGCAATCTTATTTTAAAACCAATGGAGTGCTGGTTTTTGCAGCTGAAATCCAGGTGTCTCCTGCTGCTGGAAAGCTCTTTCTGTAGCACGGAGCTGTGCGAAACTAGCTAAATGCAATGGAAACTGCACTTAAGACGCGCAAATGTTTGCGATCTAGAGCATCTGCTCGCACGCCGCGTTGGTCTGTGTGGATAGAAAATGGAGAAATGTTAAAGTATCCACAGGCCGGATTGACCTGGTTAAGCCTGCTGTCGAATAGTAGCTAACTAATTAGCTACTGCCTGGCCTGCCAGCCAGGATTCTTTTATGAGTAAAAGTGGGATGGGAGTCTGAAGAACGCAAGATGCCCGCAAACCACGATTGGATGACCGCACTCAGCAACAGTCCTTTACTACCCACTCATTCACATTGAAAAATGGTTAATCAGTTGATTAGATTATTTTATTTTAACTATTTCCAAATCCATTTTAGTCAGATAATGTTATTACCGTGAGATAGTCAAGCTAGGCTCATTTAATCAGTGTAATAAACATATTAAAGTTTTAGGGTTCTTTCAGGAGAGTAAAAGACATTTAGCCACATTCAAAGGGTGTTATGTGAACTGAGATTGCGGAGAAATGTTTTGTGTTGCAAGGAGGCAACAGGTGTGTCATGTTGTTTTAGGCCTCTTTCGAAGACACTTGACTTTCTTTTCATTATCCATGTTATTAAAACACACAAACAGTGTGAATATGGCATAATTTAATTTCCTCCAGGTTTTCATGTTTATTAGTACCGTAATAAATACTACTCTGGGTCAAATGCCAGACTAGTTGTAAAGTGCTGGAAATAGGTTAAGGATGAAGTGTTTGTCAAGGGTCAGGGTACAAAAAGCATTTACAGATAAAGAAAAGTAGTTTAAGCCATAATCAACTTTAACTGAGACAGTGTGAAACTTTCTACACACTGGATGATTCATAAATTGAACCAGTGAAGGTTTAGCACCTTGAGGGTGTTTAAAAATTTAGCGAAGGATAAGCATGAAATGAGGACATTTTGCATCGAATTAAAATGAAAAATATTTTTGATACTATGATGATGTTATTAAAATATAATAAAGTTCTTAAGGGTGTTGAACTTATAAAGTTTCAGTACATTTGCTGGTTATAATTTGTAACAGCATATATTTGAATAGGGTTGTTTTTCTGGTTATAAATACCTTTGACGTTGTGTGTGAAATAATAAAATACATTTTGAAGAAGAGTAAATAAAAATGAGAATAATGATATGTAACCTTAGACCACAAAACCAGTCACAGATAGCACAGGTATATTTGTAGCAATAGCCAATAATACATTGTATGGGTCAAAATTATCGACTTAATTTTTAATTAGTGATATGCATTGCTAAGAACTTTATTTGGACAACTTTAAAGGCGATTTTCTCTCTCTCTCTCTCTCTCTGTTTAAATTTCAATTTTTAATAATTGACCCTTTTGACTGTTTTTGTGGCTCAGGGTCATGTATTATCAAAGATAAACAAAAGTATGTCAAATATAGATTGTCTTATTGTGTAAGAAATTGTGGTATTATAAGTTCAGGTTTGCAGCTCTTGTAATCGTTAATCTCTAACTTAAAATTAAAATCAAACATAATCTTTCATCTAACTCATGCAATACAATAACCATAAGATGTAATAAATCAGACTTATGTTTGTTTCCATAGAAATGCATTATTTATTTAACACTTCTTTTTTCTATTGGTCGTTTTTGATGGCTTGCTTTAAACATAAAATGCTTTACATCTTAAAAAGAATATTAGAAATACAGAAAGGCTGAAAAATCATGTCGTGTACCATCATAAAATGTGTTGGTATCAACAACAGCATAATTGAAAGATTAAAACAACCTATTTTGCGGAACGTTACATAAAGCATATCTATGAATATAAGAAAATAAATTATAAAGGCATAGTAAAAGTCCAGTCATTGTGATTTTCATGGTCAGTGTAAAAATTAAATTCTAGCATGATGATGTATGTACACAAGCACAGGCACAGTATTTAGTTTTGTGCTGTATACATAATATACATTCTTACTTAAACCACATTTGCTTTTTTCAGATAACCAATGCATTTCATGAAGCTGTGCTTCATCCCTCCAGCACAAATCTGCAAAGAAAAAAATCTATTTCTGTCTAATTAAATGACGTTTGATGTGGGTTGCAGGCCTCCAAGTGGCGATAGTTAGTCATAATAATGGAAAAGGTGAGCGTTTCAACTTGCACTATGAGAGATGCGTCGCCGCAAAGCAGGATGGGTAGGAATGGGACGCTGAAAGTATGGCGGATGGAGAAGAGCCGTAAGTGCCGCTGAATGAGCAATGAGAACAGATGAACTCATTACTACATCATTACACGAATATGTCGTCGTATGCAAGCTTATTTCAACCTTCTCTCGTTTCTTCTTTTCAGGGAGAAGAAAAGAAGGAGAATAGCGGCGCTGACTGAGAAGTTAGTGATGAAATGCTAAGAGCTGGCTGCAGGTTTGAGGATTGCTCAGCATAGGGACTGTGAAAATTCATCCTGCATTTGACTTGTAAACAACGCGGAGAAAGTAACTTGAATCTAATAACTAATCGGGTTTTAATTTGTGAAGTGCAGGATATTAATAGCACACATAATATGGAAGTGTTATGCAGATAGGCTTGTTAATAACACTAGAGGCTGCTAATGAATTTTAACATTACTGTATGTCGTGCAGAATAATTAAATCCGATGGTTTTTATTAGATGCAACACTGGTGTGTGTTCAGACAGAGCTGTCATTATCACTTTAATTAAACCTGAGCTTTAATTGTGATTGTCTTTTAGACGTTGTCGCGTTCGTTACGATCTAATAGTTTTAAACCACGTCAAGTGTTATTCCAGTAAGTTTCAGTTGATTGTTTACTGTGTTATACAGCATGTGCTACAAGTAATGCTTGTTTTAATTTAAAAAATATTATATTGACAGTACTCAGAAAGCTCACTGACGGATAAACCGTGTTCGTATACTTTGGCATTTTAAAACATCTGCATCACAATAACAATGTGAGTTAAATGTTTGTAAATTCATTATTTGGAGTGCAAAAAATAAGATTTATAGACTTTCAGATAACATTTATCAAATATTGCATTTAGAAATACAAGCCGTAACTATTATTCCTTCATTTACGGTTGTTTAGTGTAGGTAATACTGTTGTTTTAGATTATAGTGGTTATTACATGTATATTAAGTATATGTTTTTTTCATTTTGCTTTTTTTGCTAGCATGGCAGTTGAAGGTTGCAGTGTTGGTGACTGGGATGGCCGCTGGAGTCATGTGCAGAAGTTCCTTGAGAGAACGGGTCCTTTCACACACCCAGACTTTGAACCTAGTGAGGAGGTGAAAAAGTTTGGGCAATTTTGCTGACTGTTTAGTACTTTGTATTTATTCTGTAATATTTATTTTTATATTTGGATTTTTTTTTTCTTATTTAAAAAGACGTTACAGTTTCTGTTGGAAACATGCAAAATCCTGGTCATTGGAGCTGGAGGTCTTGGCTGTGATCTACTGAAAAACCTGGTAAGGTCTTATCATCTATATTTTTAATCCAGTCCCTGATTTTTGTTTTTTAGTGAAATCTTGCTAATACTTTTTTTTTTAAGGCTCTGTCAGGTTTTCGTCATATTCATGTTGTGGATATGGACATCATTGATGTCTCCAACCTCAACAGACAGTTTCTCTTTAGGTACGACTGTGTGAATTTTAAAACAGATACACACTACCAGGATTTTTAAGTCTCTTCTGCTCACCAAGCCTGCATTTATTTGATCCAAAGTACAGCAAAATTAAAGTATTAAAAAAATAAGATTTCTATTTGAATATATTTCAAAATGTAATTTATTCATGTGATTTCAAAGCTGAATTTTTAGCATCATTACTCCAGTCACATGATCTTTCATAAGTTATTCTAATATTCTGATTTGCTGCTCAAAAAACAGTATTATTATGTCGAAAACAGCTAAATAGAATAGAAATCTTTTGTAACATTATAAATGTCTTTATCATCACTTTTGATTAATTTAAAGCATCCTTGCTTTTAATGTAATAAAAGTATTCATTTTTATAATAGTGCATAATGTTACAAAAGCTTTTTTATTTCAGATGAATGTCGATCTTTGGATCTTTCTATTCATCAAAGAATCCTGAAAAAAGTACTCAACTGTTTTAAATATTAATAATAATAAAAATGTTTCTTTAACAGCAAATCTGCATATTAGAATGATTACTGAAGGATCATGTGACACTGAAGACTGGAGCAATGATGCTGAAAATTCAGCTTTGATCACAGGAATAAATTACATTTTAAAATATATGCAAATAGAAAGCAGTTATTTTAAATAGTAGAAATATTTCACAATTTTACTGGTTTTGCTCTGTTTTGGATCAAATAAATGCAGGCTTGGTGAGCAGAATTTAAAAAAAAAACATTAAAAATCTTACTGTTTAAAAAACTTTTGGTAGTGTACAAGATTGTTGGCACCTACATTATTTAATTTTGTTTATGCCTAACTTCCTAAAGGTCCAAAGATGTTGGACGACCTAAAGCAGATGTGGCAGCTGAGTTTATAAACCAGCGTGTTCCTGGTTGTAATGTTGTACCGTATCCTTCACGCTAATGCCTCTGTTGTGACTTTACACTTACTGAAGTGCTGATAATACAAATGCAAATATTGTATTTTCTTAATTTGATTTCAGACACTTTAAAAAAATTCAAGATTTTGATGCTTCATTTTATAGACGTGAGTGCAGATTTTTCATTGGATCTGAAACCATCTCTATGAAGTATTTATAGTCATCTGATCGATGAATATTTCTTCTTTGCCCTGTAGAGTTTCATATTATTGTTTGTGGGCTGGACTCGATCATTGCCAGGCGCTGGATCAATGGGATGCTGGTCAGTTCTAATATTTAAAATGCGTTTAACTATGAAAAATATTTTATTTATTACATGAAGAGTAATATGCAGTATTGTAGTTAACTTACCATTATTTCATGTCTGCCACAGTAGCTATAAACCCTGACAGATGTGTTTTGGTTTAACTGTAGTTGGTGTGGTTTCTCTTCAGTTGTCCCTGCTCTCTTATGAAGATGGAGTTTTGGATCCCAGCTCTATCATTCCTCTGATAGATGGGGGGACCGAGGGCTTTAAGGGGAATGCAAGAGTCATCCTGCCGGGAATGACAGCCTGTATAGACTGCACACTGGAGCTTTACCCACCACAAGTACTGCAGTCTCACCCTCATATGCTGCTAATTCCATTCATCACTGTAAATTAAGGGTTTGCTGTGACCATACAATAGTACATTACTGCTAGTGCTGAGATGAACTGACTGTCTGCTTTTATCTGTGTTCTCTTCAGATCACTTTCCCAATGTGCACTATTGCCTCAATGCCACGGCTACCAGAGCACTGTATAGAGTATGTGAGAGTGCTGCAGTGGCCCAAAGACAAACCCTTTGGAGGTGTGTAAGCTCTTTGTTTTCACCCATTTCTCCACCCAAAAAGTTTTCAAGAGTGTATATGACCCTTGACGATGCATTGAATATCACTGATGTGTGATTGTTGTGTGTCTGCAGATGCTGTTGGCCTTGATGGTGATAACCCAGAACATGTTCAGTGGGTGTTCCAGGAATCTTTAAAGAGAGCAGCTGAGTTCAATATCACTGGTGTCACCTACAGACTTACTCAAGGTAAAGCTGGCCAGACTAATGTATCTGAGAAACTTCAGGATTGCTTTCTTATAGACTGTAATTCTAAGATGTTCATGTTGTTCTTTCAGGTGTGGTTAAGCGAATCATCCCTGCTGTTGCATCCACAAATGCAGTTATCGCTGGTATGAATTGAAACTGAGAAAAAACCAACTGTTTTCATCCTATAATTTATATAGTTGAGTTTTAATTTTTGTACCCCCCATTTTCAGCTGCTTGCGCCACAGAAGTTTTTAAAATTGCTACAAGGTAAATAATCTATATGTTTTGCTTCCATCTCTGTCATTGTTTTGACATTTCAAGTTTGTTTCATGGCCACAAAAAAACAACACACATTTATTGTGAAAACATTTAATATTTAGATCTTACGAACCAAGCCACATTTCCAAACATTTAACCGTATTTAAAATGTGCAAAATGTGTATTTAAACGATTACTAGTTACTTTTACTAGTTATCTAATCTAGTCCTTAATTTATGTATGTCTGTTTTCTTTCAGTGCATATATCCCATTGAATAACTATCTGGTTTTTAATGATGTGGATGGATTGTATACTTACACATTTGAAGCAGAAAGAAAGGTAATGATGGCATTTTTAATCTTTTACCTGTTACACAAGTTACAAACTCTCATTTAAATTGCCCCTATTATGCCATTTTTAAGGTATATGTTATATATTGTTTTAGGAGTCCCCTACAATAGGTTTGCATGCATGCAAGGTCAAAAAATACTTTTGTTTTCTCAAGATATGCATTTAATATCACCTCATTTTTTAGTGATTCTCAAATGATTTGTTCAAAGCAGTTTAAAGATTAAGTCTCTCTAAATGCCTCCTTTCCGTGAGCCTACTCTGCTCTGATTGGTCAGACGGCCCAGTCTCTTGTGATTGGTCTGTCATGTATAACGTGTGGCAGAAATGATATGCCCATTGTCATAGTTCTATATTTTGAACACTCGACAGAAAATATAAACATCTATATAGGGCTGTCACAATTATTTTGGTAATTAGCGATTAATTCTGATAATTAATTGCGTAATTGGATAATTAAATATATTTTTTGTAGTTAAAAAATAGACCTAAGCGAACAATAGCCTTTAAAATTACATAAAATACATATGTAATAGCAATATGAGGTAATAATATTAATTATTAATAATTAGGTAATAATTAGTTCAAATAAAATATCAAATCAAGTAATCATATGGTTTTATTGAACAAAACTTAAAATACATAATGTATTATAAACAATAGGGCTAAGATACATTATGCATTATATCAAATGCCTGCAGAGGGCACCAACGGACTGATGATCTAATCATTGTTTAATACTGACTTAACATTTAATTCCAATTTCCACTTAACCTTTAATATTTGGCCATTTCTTTATAATGGAAATGTTACAACTACAATTTCTTGAATATGTGAACATCAAAACGTGTAAGTCAGAATCAGGGTTTAGGCTTTTATTTTGAAATCACAATGAACAGTTAGCATATTGAGAAAGATATTAGATGTAATCTCCTGTGTTTGCATAGTTTTATAAATTATTTACCTTATAAATCTGATGAAGTAGCGCACATTGCGTTCCCAGATGAGCGATATAATAAACCCAAACACACAGCAATGTGCAGAGATAGAGTTTGAGATACTTCACACATGTAATTGATAACTGTTTGTGTGGAGCAGCATTTACTAGGGGTCGACCGATATTCAGCGCGTTTTTCAGCGCGGATACCGATTATCACAGATCAAATAGACCGATAACTGATATTTTGAACCAATATATGTGACCCTGGACAACAAAACCAGTCAAAAGATTTATAATGATAAATCTATCATTATAAATAGATTTATAATGTATAAATCTCAATTTTTTTTAAATTGAGATTTATACATTATCTGAAAGCTGAATAAATAAGCTTGATGTATGGTTTGTTAGGATAGGACGATATTTGGCCGATATACAACTATTTGAAAATCTAAAAACTGAGGGTGCAAAAAAAAAAATCAAAATATTGAGAAAATCACCTTTAAAGTTGTCCAAATGAAGTTCTTAGCATTGCATATTACTAATCAAAAATTGAGTTTTGATATATTTACAGTAGGAAATTTACTAAATGAACATGATCTTTACTTAATATTCTAATAATTTTTGGCATGAAAGAAAAATCAATCATTTTGACCCATACAATGTATTTTTGGCTACTGCTACAAATATACCGGTGCTACCCAAGACATGTCTGACATATGTCTGGTGTAAAAATGAAAATTAATGTCAAAATTAAGAATAACAAGGGATCTGACAAAAAAACTTTCTTTAAATGCTTATAAATTATTTTATCGGTAAAACGATTTAAAAAAAGATACTGATAACCATAAAAATGCTTAATATCAGCACCGATAATTGGCTGGGCCAATAATTGTCGACCCCTAGCATTTACTGTAAACAGAGCCGCTCTGACACTCACGTACACTCACGCATTGCATGTATTTATTTAATTGAATCATAGTGTTTGTGAATACACAATAGCATTATGCTTTATTATTTTAAATGGGTTTAAAATATCATGCAGCATATTGCTTTTTATTGATCCTTGTCTGTGGAATGCACCACTTCTGGTGTTTTGCCGGTTACTCGACATGGCAAAATGCAATCAAGGATTTTTTTCAAATCGGGTACTCAAATCGAATCGAGGAATCATGACAGACCTAATCTATTATTTATTATACTTATAGGTTGTGATTCGGTGGAGCTAGCTGGTCCAAAAAAAGCTGGGTACTAAGCCATTTTTCAAAAAACTTTATGAAAGTTTATTTATTGTGCACTTTCAGTTTTACAACTCATTTAGATCATTTGGATTCACATACAGCTACATAACACACTACTTGAAAGGCAATACTCAAAATGGCACAGTAGGGGCACTTTAAGGTCTTTTTACAAAGATTCAGCTTTTTGAAAGTATGCAATGCGAAATGTTCCAGTTGTTGTATTATTGTCTGTTGTGATTGACAGGACAACTGTTCAGCATGTAGTCAGGTTCCTCAAAAACTACAGTTCCCACCATCTGCAAAACTGCAAGAGGTGCTGGAGTATCTGACTGAGAATGCTTCTCTGTAAGTACATGATTCTTATTAACTCTCTATCACTGCAAACAACTTACAAATGCTGATCTACTTGAATTTGAAACTTTTTAGACAAATGAAGTCTCCAGCTATCACTGCAACACTTGAAGGCAAAAATAAAACACTCTACCTGCAGGTGAGACAGTATCAATTCTGTTTCTAAATATAATGATGTTTATTAAATTTCTGTAATGCTTAAATATTAAGGTTTTATTTGTGTATTTCAGACCATTGCCTCAATTGAAGAAAGAACAAGACCAAATCTTTGCAAAACATTGAAAGGTGAGATGTTTTCCAGCCATGAGAATCACAAAAGCAGAAGTTGAAATTGATGTCAAATGTTCAGAATTTTGCCAGCATTATAGTTTTTATTCCCCATGATTTTTGTGTGTGTGTTGAAGAGCTGGGATTGGCTGATGGACAGGAGTTAGCTGTTGCTGATGTCACCACACCTCAGACTGTCCTCTTCAAGCTCAACTTCACGTCAGAAACATGCAGCATTAAACATGTACAAACTTAATTTAATAGCATAGGGTCCTCAAATTCACTCACAACAGTTTCTTTGCAGCATTTACCTAAGTAACTCCCTTCATGTGTTGAATCTGTATTGGCTTTTTATTCCAACTGAAATATCATGTATTGTTTTCTCATTAATTTGTAACTCATAATTTATGGGGAACGTTGTCATTTTATCAACCAACAATCCAGTAAATTGTAAAGATTATTATGCAAGGATGATAAGACCTGTACCACAAATGTAGTAGATTGGTGTTCATTGGTAGAGTAGCAAACACTGCACAACCAACTTACTCCAGTCCCACTTAAGTTCTCAGTCAGAACACAAATATGTATTTGACCAATCAGCATGTCTCAGATGTGCAAAGGAGTCACTCGTCCTGTATCTCTCACTACATCATACATCATATTGTTCGAATGATCTCTAAGATGATGAAACCAATCCTGTATTGAATTTCTTTAAATAGTTTTGTGGGACAGGCCTCTTAATCATGTCAGTTGCAGTTTTTGTTTAGTAGGTGGCACTTCACAATAATGTCTCATTGGTTAACAATTGGTTAACAACATGAAATATTAAAACTCATTGCAATATTATGAGTACAATTATTTAATTATGTCATCCTGGTTTCGCGGACTCGCTCTCTCCTTTTATACAAACACAGCTACTGTCATTTTGCGACGATTGTTTTGTAGTTACACTGTAATGGATTATAAGATAACTAACAGATTTTAAACATTTACGTCTTTAATCAATACGTTTTATCACCATAATTATTTATGTGGTGAAATGTTGTGTAATAAGTGCTATGAGTGCACCGTATCATATCATAATATTTCAACTCAGATCAATGTTTCCTGTCTGATTATTTACTTTTCTGGCAAACAGCCGTGTAATAAGCGGGATAATGTATATCTGGTCCGTTTTATCCCAAAATAAAACCATTCAGTCTTGTACAACGTCCTAAACTAATGTTAACGAATGGACCTTAGTGTAAAGTGTTACCATTATAGCTTTATTTCTGTTTTGTTTTTGTAAAATGTGTTTTAGGTTAATATGTACATATTGTTTTTGCAGATGTTTGTGAATGAATTTGACCTGTAATAAATTCTTTGCTGAGGAACGTTTGGAAAATTTATATTTTAGTTGAAGTATAAGGAAATTGTGCAATATGTAGTTGCATTGAAAATTATTTGTTTGCATTTCAGTATTATAAAATATGCTTTAATTTTGGTTATATTTAAGTGTCTTAAATGTTAATGTAGGCCTGTGTGCATTAAGTAATAGTAATCAAACAACTGGACTGTATTAAATATATTCTGCATCAGTAGAGTGCAATTATGACGTGAGCCGTGCAGCTTGTATATATGAACATTCTATAGTAGAATTCTCTGTTGGGAGTTTTGGCGATCGGTGCGGTTGGTGTGTTTGGCGAGTTTCTACAGTGATTTGAATTTTTCGGCTATTGAATTTTGGTTTTTGACTTGTTTTCGGACTTCGACTATTGGCTTTGGATTTGCTTCGTATTTTGATTCTCGGTTTTTGACTCCCTTCTGAATTTGACGCTCGATTTTCACTCTGTTTGGACTCCCGGTATTGACCCTTTTCTGTTTTTGACTCACGGCTTCGGATTCTCCTCGGATTGGTTGATAACTCGGCGACTGAAAAAAACCCGATCCTGTCATGGAAATGAGAGCGATTGGTGTTTTATCAGTATGTGTAAGTATGCGATATGCACACAGCAGATTACTACCGATTCACAAATAATGACTGTCCAGTAAAGACCTTCATAAAGTTGAATACATTTGCTGTAATTGTC